>NC_056735.1:1761407174-1761562174 GCF_019279795.1 Protopterus annectens | reverse complement strand
CACTGATTTGCCAGGGGGCCAGGGTAACAGGCAGCAGATATGGGCCAATTATCTGGACATTCTGAACAAATCTGTACAGTTGAGGGGTATGATTCTGCATACAGCTTACTACCACTCCCAGGATTCGAACCATGGCTGTGTCTGCTAAAAATAAAACAGTTTACACCACAGTTGAGTGTGCTATTTAGATATCACTGTGTATCTCTTCACTGATTTATATCTATAAGTCTCCCATGGTTTTACAATCTGACCTTGTAATTACAACAGCCTTATACAGGGATTCCTAGACAGTTTTATTATGTAGCACAGTGTGGGTGACAGTGATGAGTAATACATTATTATTCAGAGAAACTGCAACACTAACAATTCCATACAATACCAGACTAAACAGTACTAGTCCAGGATTTCAATCTTTTATTTCTAGGCAAAGTTTTCTTATCTGACAGACCTGTGGAGGGAATGTTTGTTAACACTACCTGAATATTGCCACACATGTTACCAGATTCCACATTATTATTATGCACACACGTCTCACTCTGTTACTGCACACACTCTGGTCATAGCTTCACAGCATGGGGGTAGAGATGGGACACACTTTGTATATTACTCTCGTAACATTTTGGTGAGTTGTTAGTGACAGGTTTGTTCTTATAGATATATTCCTGACTGTTATGATGTCTGACAATCAGTTGTATGTCATTATTTGCTGCATAAATGTCTGGGATCATCCCACTGATTTGCCAGGGGAATAGGGTGACAGGCAGGAAATTTAAGCCAATTATCTGAACTTTCTGACAAAATTTGTACAGTTGAGGGGTATGATTCTGCATACAGCTTACTACCACTCCCAGGATTCGAACTATGGCTGTGTGTGCTAAAAATACATCACTTTACATCTCAGTTGAGTGTGCCATTTGGATTTTGTTGTGTATCTTTTACTCTTTTCTGTCTAAGTCTCTCTCAGTTGTACAATATGACCTTGTGATTACAACAGTCATATACAGACATTCCTACACATTTTATTTATGTGGCACAGTGTGGGTAACAGTGCTTATTACAACAGTACTGTTAAGAGATTGCAACACTACATTACCATATGATATCAGAGTAAACACAAGCAGTCCAGGAGTTAGACCTTTATTGCCAGGCTGTTAAACTTTTATTTACATACAACCTATATGAGACTCTTCCTGCCATATTGTCTGGTTTGTTCTGTGCATCCCATACACAATACAGGTTTTGTACTGGCAATTAACTTTCTACTACTTTTAGATTTATTTCTTATGACAGTACATCCAAGATTATCACTAACCTGCTTCATGATGCAGCCTCTGCAGCCTACAGGCATGGGCTTCCCGATTCACAGCCCACTCGTCTACCACTGTCAAAGACATAAGAGATATATTTAGCCATACCTATCCATAATATACATGAGCTGGCAATTATTGAACAGGTAGTAGAATGAGTACTTACACACTGCTGGGAATTCAGCCTGCCTAGCTTCTTGGATCCACTGATCCAAGAGCTCCCTCTTCCTCCGTTTCAGGTCGGCATAGTGATGCCTGACCTGCTCACTAGTTCGAGGGATGCCAGTGGCACTGGTGAGGTCATGGGTATGATGCTCCCAGGCTTTTGCTTTATATTGGAAACCCTGGTACTGGCCCTGCAGCAGTCTCTCTTCATGGCCTTTTACCAGGAGTCCTGCCATGACCTTGGACTCCTGGATGCCCCAGTGCTGTACTCAGAAGAGTGATCCTTCCCCAACATCAGCCATTGTGCCTACAGAAGAAAGCTGTAACCAGTTATGAAATGTATTCCTGCCTGTGGGGTTTAAATAGGGCTGATTTCCTGCACTTTGCCATGATTGAACGGTTTTGAAAATGCTAAGCTATGGGCAAACCTGCTTACCTAAGGTTGGCATTGCTTAAAGGGGCACACCAATGGGCACATCAATTTAGCTGGGCTATGCATTGCTTACACCTGGTAAGTAGAGGTGTTGCTTATTTTTAAATTTGCACACTGTTTGCTGTTTGGCATTGATTTATCATTCATTACATGTTATATATTTGTTTAGTAACCCTGATTCATGTGTACATACACTGTATGGGGTACTTGTGTTTATTGGGGGATTTCACTGCTTTATTACAATGACACCTCACTCTGGACTTAATGCAGTTCTCCAGTTCACATATATATATTATTTAGTAGGTTATACCACATAAAACTGTTTATAGATTCCATTCACATGTAAATTATGATTTTGCTATAGTGAGGATTTGTTTGGTTATACCTCAATTTTATACGCACCTGTGATGGCTTACTGGTTAACTGCTGTGACTGTAGTGTACAGGGTCCTGGGTTCAATACCTGCAATGGATGTTTATTTTGTTGCTGGGAAGAACAGGGGCTGATGGATACAGAGTGATCAAGGCACTTTTAAGCAGTTGTAAGCGGGTTTGCACGATGGTAAGCAATGCTAACTTCTGGTTACAGTTTCTTGTAGTCAGTTAGCCTCTAAATTGCTTAACCTGTCTAAGAATTGCTTACCCCCACACAAACAGGCTTAAACCCACTTACTACTGCTTCAAAGTGCTTACTCCCGCTTACCCCTGCACTAATTTAGAAAGAAATTAAACATGGGTCTTGGGAAAGTGGTAGATTTGTACACTTTATAAATTGTTTACACTATTTGCTGTATGGCATGGATTTATCATTCATTACACATTATATCTTTGTTTAGTATCCCTGATTCATGTGGACGTATACTGTATGGGGCACTTGTGTTAATCTGGGGATTTTACCACATTATTACAATGACACCTCACATCTGCACTTAATGCAGTACTCCAGTTCACAAATATATGTTATTTAGTAGTTTATACAGCCAAAAAATGTTCATAAATTGCTTTCACATGGAAAATGGAATTTATTACAGTGAGGATCGAAATGGAAATGACTGCTCGCAAACGCTCTGACCACTACACTATTGGAATACTGCTTCTACTGAATGTATCTTTCTATTTACCTTCTTGTGCTATTTATGCTACAGTATGTGTAGCTAAGCAATGGGAAAACCCACACAGCTAGGGTTAAATTTAATCTGTTTGGTAAAAAAAAATTCTAGGGTTATTTTCTCTAGGAAGGGACAGGTTCCACTTATTGCTGTGGATTTCTGCCTATATTTTATGTAATAGTTGCATAACAGTTATTCTATATCTGAAACACCTAAATGTTATAAGAAACAGAATAAGCAACTAAAATGCTACAAGAATAAGCTTTTATTTAGGCAAAAACATGACGTTCTGTCCTTTGTACTGGCCGTGGGTATGTTTCAGCCTGCCAAATCTGACGTTTGTACCAAAAATGTCCCACTTTGGCCATTTGAAAAGCTGGCAACCCTACAACCCCCTATGAGCGTTCTCATGCATTGTAATTGCTGAACAGCAATTCTTGAGTGCAGGGGCATGTATATTGTGAGAACTCTGCTCTCAGACACCCCCCTGCACTCATCCACGCTCTATGTTCATTTAGAAGCAGAGGCAGCGTGCCTTCATAACTATGCATGGCGCGCTGCTGTGCTGCTCTTAAATGGTTGTTTCTATGCAGGAATAAGATATTCCTGCACGGAAGCTTACTGAATCCCAGAAGTAGTCTTAATGAGCAATATAGAATAATTTTACAGGCAGCATGCTACCTTCCTGAACAATGCAATGCAGTAACTTTACTGACAAACATAGACAATATGAGTAAGGCAAACTCCAGGAAGCAAAACAGTTTACACAGAACATGCAATGATACAAGTAAAGATTATGTAGCAATTCTAGAAGCTCAACACACAAACAAGTATTCAGAGAACAGCAGCACTCTGCAGTATAAAAAGCAAAATGCGTAGATAGCATCCTTTATGGATGATGGAATTTGTAGTACTAATGAATAAGCCAGTTATTTCTATGTACCAGTAGACATTAAAGCTGAATTGGCAAGCTTTGATGGAAAGAAAATGTCTGTTTCAGCCAAATGTGCGGCAGAAATTTTTCAGAAACCTGCAATGTCAGTCATCTGTTCCATGGACCAATGCAGTCCTCAGTTTCAAGAAAGCAGCAAAGTCCTGTTGTGTCATATTAAAGATGATTTAAGGACAAAACAGAAGGTATAACCTAGAAATGGAAGGGCCATGGATTTTAAGCCTGGAAGTCAGTCCCAGAGCCTGAGGGAATTAATGGGATCTCTGGTGATGGTGGGAAGCAGAGCAGAATTACAGAAGATCTCAACTGAATTAATTCTCCACATTAGAGCACGACCTGAACAGAAGATGGAGAGGTCAAGAATCTTTACTATACAGGGTGTGGGAATGCAGTGGCCATTCAAGGGAAATGGCTTAACCCATCACAAAGCAAATGGAATGTTGCAGGTGGACAGACAAACAGAAAGATCAATTATTAAAACAAACAAACAAGCTTGGGGGTCAATTGTAGCATGGAGTAGTAGTTTGTTCTCAACTAATAGAAGAGTACAATGCACCCCAAATGTGTAAATAATGGTGTAAGTAATACATAGTGACATTAATAGTATTTAAAGTAGAGATATGATGAAGCCATTACAAACAGAGTAATGCGTTTTTTCTAAACTGTAACTTTCTTTAAGAAGCGAAAGATACTTGGCTGTATGAGTGACAACAGGTTTGTTCATTGAGTTTGTGGCTGTAATGTAAATAGAGGACTGAGAAAAGCCCGGTGTGAGAGAGCATTTATCCTCTGTGGAAAATGAATGGAAGTCTAGATGATCAGTGGCTTTGAAAGACAGAATCAACTACAGTGATGAAAGGCCTTGGAGAAAATGCTGCAAGTTATTCCTGACAAAGAAATTATGATAGAGAGACCTGCTAAAAAAGATTGTTTCCCATTGGTATAAGACAGAGACAAAGGTATTTCTTGCATATTTAGTTAAAACACAAGACTTTATTTTGCTTGGAAGAACCTGCCTTATTGTAACTTGAATGTAATAAAATACACTATTTTATAAACAGTGGTGGTCTCGTGTGTTACTCTTCCATGACAAATGATATATAATGATATATAGATAGACAGATGTGTGTGTGTGTGTGTGTGTGTGTGTGTGTGTGTGTGTGTGTGTGTGTGTGTGTGTGTGTGTGTGTGTGTGTGTATCTTTTTGTCTCATTTTATCTCTCTCTTTCTCTCTGTCTGTCTCTCTCACTCTCTCTATATATAGCTATATATGTATATATATATATATATATATATATTTATATATATATATATATATATATATATATATATATATATATATATATATATATATATATATATATATATATATATATATATATATATATATATATATATATATATTTATTTATTTATGCAGGTTCCTGTCAAGTGATCAAACTTTCAAAAGTCTGAGAAGTTTGAGTGCTTGAAATACCTGGAAAATCGTTTGAAAACTGACTTTGTGAACTTTGCCAAAATTTGCCTGTGCAAGTTTAACATGCACTGGGGAATAGGAATTTGTCCTTTCCATACTGTAGTGTTACATCAAAGAGTTGGGCGGCTGCGGTGGTGCAGCGATTAGTGTTGCCACCTCACAGCAAGAGGTTCTCTGGTTCAATCCTTGGCTGCAGTGCCTTCTGTGTGGAGTCTGCATGTCCTCACTGTGGTTGTGTGGGTTTTCTCCAAGTGCTCCAGTTTCCTCCCACATCCCAAAGACATGCTGTAGGTGGATTGGACACTCTAAACTGGCCCTAAGCATGAGTGTGTGCCTACTGTGGAAGGTTGGGTGCCGGGCTGGCAACTTGACACCATAGAACTGCACTGCCAATCATGAGCAGACAGGTGATCTGCTGTGGTGATCCCTAACCGGGAAAAAGCCAGAAGAAGAAGTGTTCCATCAGAGAGTTAGTATATAAAGTAGCAGGGAGTGACAGGGTGCCAGATGGCAAAAGAAAAGTTCCTTTTCTCCCCCAAATCTTTAGTTTCAATCTTTTTTCTTTGTAGAATGCTTGAACTTTTGAGAGTTCAAGCACTGGATATAGACTCATATACATATGTGTGTGTGTGTGTGTGTGTGTGTGTGTGTGTGTGTGTGTGTGTGTGTGTGTGTATGTATATATATATATATATATATATATATATAAATATATATATTGTATATATATATATATATATATATATATATATATATATATATATATATGTGTGTGTGTGTGTGTGTGTGTGTGTGTGTGTGTGTGTGTGTGTGTGTGTGTGTGTGTGTGTGTGTGTAAATAAATAGCTCACATAACTAGTATGATTATGTGTTGACAACCAACAAGATTCACATATGTATATATCTGAAGGAACTTAATAAAGCTCCAATGGGGGAACATTATCAGATTCGTAGTGTAAAAAAAGTGATTAGTTATATGCCAAATACAAAGTACCTTTCTAAACCAGATCCTTATCAAGGAGTTTGATAAATTATGCTTGATGAAAGCTACAAGCTGTACATTCAATGCACATGTAGGAAGGTATAACCCTTACAACTTTCTTTAGGTATTTCATCAACATCTGAAGTGTTTCAGTGATCTGTTGCACAAATGAATCAAGGGCCTGGATATCCTAGTAACAGTTCTAAAGATACACTTTTTTGGAGTGTGACCAGAGAAAAGCATGGCAAAAAAATTGATTCAGTTCCTGAATACACTGAAAAAATTTTGATCTCAAGTTGAAGAGTAAATGTAAAAATCAAAGTTATAGAACTGAAGTAGACAAGTCATGCTTAAATTGGAAAGTGTGAAACCAGATTATGAGATAGTCAGACATACGATAAATATATCATCTCCAAAGGACAAACACTTTTGAGATTTCTGAATAAGATATTGTGTATTTTGAAGCTTATTATGAATGTATCATCAAGAGTGTTGTAAAATAAACTACAGGAACAAGACATGAAATTATACTGGGATGAGGAGCTAGGAAAGAATTTAATATTGCACACATTTAGTGAAAAAAAAATCCCACAATAAATTATTTTATGTGAACAAGTCAGTCAACTTACAAGTAGATGCATTTAAGACTGGAGCTGGTGCAGTGATTTTGCAAGAAGATAAACCAGTAACCTAGAGAGCAGGAGCCTTTTCTAACTTTACAAAAAGATATGCTCAGATAACAAAAGGGCTGCAAGTACTAGTATACTTGCAGATCCACTCCCCCACAACTCCCTACTATTAAGTGCATTCTCAAAACCTGGTGCAATCTGTTCTAGGATAATGTTATTGGAAATCATATTCTCTTATAGGTTCATAGGTAGGTATTAGGCTATTTGCCCTAGGGCCTATATAAGTCTACCCAAAAAGGTACCCTGGCTTTCGCCACCCAAAGAAAATTATTTTCCTGTGCCTCTGTCGAGCAGAGACACAGAGGTGATCCCCTGGGTGAATTTCCTATTTCCAATCCAATCATCAAGATTTTTCTAAAAGAGTGCTAATGAGGAGCTTTATTTGATATAGATAGGTAGTTTGTTCCAGAGTATGGGAAGTCTCTAGGACAAGAATCTATCCCTCCAGCATGTTCTGTTTATTGTGGTAACAAGGTTTAGGTCCCTAGAGCATGTAGCTCGGAGGGATTGGGATTTCTTTAAGTGGAGCATGTCCAACAGCTCTGGGTTTGACATAGCTTTGTATGTTAGGCAGAGATCACCTCTGAGTAGACGATATGCGATTGAGTAAAGCTGGAGTTTTTTTGAGATGGTCTGCATAGGGCATCTGTTTGAGGCTGGTAATCCTCTTTGTGAGGTATTTCTGTGGCCTTTACAGTTGTTGTAGATGTCTTGTGAGGTACATACCAAAAGGGGTGTTATACTCTATAATGGGTCTAATGAGTGACGAGTACAGGAGAACAATGACCTCTTTTTTTTCCTGGATGAGAAACCTTTTGTGATGAGGTGTGCCACATAGAAGGATTTCCTGACTACTGTGGCAATGTGATTAGCAAAGGAGAGACTACTGTTCACTTGTGTCCCAATGTCTCTTATCACACTTTCGGTGTTAAGTAGACTACCACCTATGTGGTAGCTCATGGGTAAAGAGTTTTTACCAAAGGGGACAAGAATGCAATTTTTGGCATTGAGCTTGAGGCCATGGCTTTGACACCAGGCATCTGTCTCAGTGAGGCCCTTTTGTAGGATGTCCACATCATTAGGAGTTTCAATTATGGCTCCTAGTTTGCAGTCATCTGTGAACTTCATAAGCCAAAGACCTTCTGTGTTAGCCTGTACTTCACAAAAGTAGATACCAAACAGGAGAGGTCCCAGGACTGAACCCTGTGGTACTCCACTTGTCACTGGTCTGAAGTCAGATTTGGAGTCTGCTACTTTCACAGTGTGGGTTCTGTCAGTGAGCCAGTTGGCAACCCATCTTGTGACATAGGATTTATACCTAGTTTAGTGAGTTTATCTATAATTCCAGAGTGGGGGATGGTGTCAAAAGCCTTGGCAAGATCTAGATAGGCTGTGTGAACCACCTTACCCTCATCTACGGCTTTGGTGACTGCTTCAAAGATGTCTATCAGGCTTAGGAGACATGATCTGCCTTTTACAGACCTGAACTGGGTGGGGTCCAGAGTTTGGAGATTACCAATGTCTTTGTTTATAAGTTCCATGATGATACATTCCATGGTCTTGCAGACCAGGCTTGTTAGGCTAATGGGTCAGTAGATCCCGGGATCCATGGTGGCTACCCCTTTGTTGTGTGGGACAACGGTCACTGTGCGCCATTCAGTGGACACAAAGCCAGAGGTGAGGCTATGACTGAACATGGTGCTTAGTTGGGGTGCCAGTTCATTCTGTAGTTCATGTAGATTGCAGCCTGGGATGTGTCAGGTCCCGTGGATGCTGTGTTCTTGGCCTTGGAAAGTGTGTTTTTTACCTCTGCAACTGTGATTACAGGAACTTTGCATTCTGCCAGTATAGAGATGGGCCTTTTAGGGGGTGAGAGGGGGGGTAAAGTTAGCACTGAACCTATCTGCCAGGATGTTGGCAATATCAGTTGGTTCTGTATATTTAATGCCATTGTGATGTAACTCAGAGCAGATCTGAGTGATGCCATTGAGATTCTTGACATAGCTATAGAATGCTTAGTGGTTGTCTTTAGAATCAGTGGTGATTTTGTTTTTGTAACTAGTTTTGGAGGATTTTATGAGGGATCTCAGCTTCTTACTAAGGCTGACCAGGGAGTTCCTCCAATCATGGGATTTTTCTCTTTTTCCCAACAGTTTCTTTCTTCTGTTGTAGAGTTTGTTTATGGCAGGGGACCACCAAATTTGCTTCCATTTTTTGGAGGATAGCAACTTGGTTCTGTTAGGGATAGCATGATCCATGCACTCGTGTAAGGGTTTATAAAGTGCATTTGTGTAGAATTCAGCAGTCATACCTCTATTGTTCATCTGGAATGGGTGTCGTGAAGTTTGCTACTTCTGTCTTAAGAAGCATTGAGTTGGCTTTGGAGAAATTTTTTATGGTGGTTTCCCTAAAGAGAGGTGGGATGTGGAGGTCTAGGGTGATTAGCTTGTGGTCAGATCTGACCAATGAGGAATTTACCTCTGGTGTGGAACACCAGTCGCCCATGTTGATAATGACCAGGTCTAGGATATTGCTGCCCCCTGTTGGGGGTGTGGATAAGTTGATCCAAGGCATTGGAATTTATGAATTCCAGAAATGTTGAGCAAAAGAGTTGGTACATGAGTAGTTTTCCCAGTTAATGGTGGGGTAGTTGAAATCGCCCAATATTAGGATGTTGGGTTGTACCCTAATATTTTCCAGTGTATCAAGAAATGAGGAGTGGGAATCCTGGGGCATGGTGGGGGATCTGTAGTAAGTTACAGTCTAGATTGTGGTCTTGCCCAGAGTTAGTCGCACTTGGATAATCTTGGATGCATTATGCTGAGCAACTAGCCTGGAGGTGTGGATATCTTTAATGAATATGGACACGCCTCCGCCTTTAGTATTTTGGTCCAGGTTAGGTGGCCGAAAGGTGTGGTATGAATTATAGCCTGGTAATACAGGGGTGCTCTCTGGAGACTTGAACCAGGTCTCTGTCACTGCACAGATGTCGATGTTCTCCATTTTAAGGAGTGTCTCGAGTGGATGCATTTTGAGGTTTAGACTTCTATCATTGAGTGGCATTACCCTGAGATTTTGCCTGCTTGTACCTGTTACTGTGGTGAATTTGTCATTTGAACCTTGCCTAAAAAAGGTACTTTAGGGGTGGCAAGAGCATTGGCCAGTATCCAGAATCCCAAGAGCGACAGGTGCAGGCCATCTCTGGCAAAGCATCATGGTCTGTCAATCATGCCATCCCAGGCAGACAGATACTGGATCCCCTTAGAATGACACCAGAAGCTTACCCAACCGTTGAAGTCAATCATTTTGTCCTTGTACTGTGGTATCATTCTGGGTGATGGCAGGATGCTACTCAGGGCTAGGGTCATACCTGCCAGGGCTACAAGATCGGAGAGCTCCTCCATGTCTCTTTTCATGTAGTCCAGGGAGGTACATTTCAGGTTATTCACACCAACATGGAGAATGACAGAGCCATATTTGTACTTGTTGTGGAGTGACCTGAGTGCGTGCATTATGTGGTGGATCCTGGCACCCGACAGGCAGCTGACAGTAACTTTCTCCTTGTTTAGCCAGGTGAGTGGAACATCAGTGTGCCTGACTATAGAGTCACCTATGACTAGAGTATTGGGTACGTTGTTATGCCTTATGGACTGTGGTTGAGTGGCACACTGAGTTTGTGGGCTATGTGTCATTTGGGTTGTGTTGGAGGGTGGAGGTTGCTTGCGTTTTGGCTTTGGAGGTCTCTGTTGCTTGAGCAGATTTTTATTGCGAGCCTCCGTGAAAGTAGGTGTGTGTTTTATGTTGCTATGTATGGGTTTTGTTGGTGTAGGTTTTGAGGGGCTATCTGATGAGTGTGGTGTGGTGCAAGTGTTTACCTTCTCCTTTTGACTGTCTAGTCCAGTCTTGGGTGAAAAGAGCTTTGCTTCCAGTTTGGCTATATAAGGCATCTCTCACAGGTTGTGGTGTTGGGTTTTAGGAGGAGAGGGTTGTCTGTGTACATGATGCAATTGCTGCATTGCCCCACGATGCCCAGGTTCATCAGGTAGACAGGAGAATACACCGGGAGCTGACCTTTAGACATGCCTGGATAGGTGCTTTTTTATTAAGAAGTAAAAACTGTTTTCTTCTAGAAAAGTGAGGAACGTTGAGTGCTGTAATAATTTGTAGCTTATTTAGTGCTTACAACAAATTCTGAACAAGTGCTGAGCTCAAAGGAACAGATTTGAGTGCTAAAACTAAAAAACTGGCTATTTCTAAGGAAAAATTTGAAGAGCAGACTCTATGGCACCAGGAATAGTTTAACCCTAGCTAAGCATTGATGCATAAAGTGTATTTTTTTAATATAACAGTAGCAAATGAGCAAACTGAGTTAAATAAATGAACCAATTAAGCAACAAAAAGCTAAAAACTGAGCTGCGTTCCAGCAGTCTTTGATCAGAGAAGTTCTAACTGCACACTCCTGCCACTAGGGTGCAGGGGAACCTTCTCCAAAAAAGATGGTCTGGATTCGTGCTCAAGTTATACAAACAAAGCTAGATTCAGCAGGTCTGAATTTAGCCTATGCTACAGTAAACAAGACATACCAATTTCAGAAAGAAACAGTTCAAATAAGTAGGCACAATAAGCCTTTAACCAGAAACTCCCAGCACAGAAGGGCAGAATCTACCCTCTCCTCCCACAAGAGTGCAGACCACACCTTCTTAATGTAAAATAACTGGCCAGAAGCTCAAGTGCTTAAACCAGAACTAATACACTTTTTGAATACCAGACACTAAGCCTTCAATCAGCAACTCCCACCTTAGAAGAATGCAAGGTACTTGTCCTGCCACAACAGTGCAGACCACAAACCTAATGTAAAACAACTGGTCTGAAGCCCAAGTGCTTCAACCAACGGCTTAGAATAAAAGTTACAATTTAATCAGGCTACTAACAAGCAGTAATAAATGAAGCAGAATAAATGCAATAAAGTAGGAAGAAACACAAATACAGTAAAAGCAGATAAATAAAGTGCAATTTTTTAATATATATATATATATATATATATATATATATATTTGTTGTTGTTGTGTCTTTCGGCTTTTCCAGGTTAGGGGTCGCCACAGCTGAACTCTGGTCCGCTAATGATTGGTAGTTGATTTTTACGTGCCGAGTTACCAGCCCTGATGCACAACCTTCAACGAAGGTACGCCCATTCATGCATGTCTCCACGCAGAAGACGCTCTAGCTGAGAATCGAACCGACAGCGCCTGACTGTGAGGCAAACGCTACAAGAGCACCACCACAATATATATATATATATATATATATATATATATATATATATATATATATATATGTATATATATATATATATATATATATATATATATATATATATATATATATATAAAACAATAGAAAATGAGCAAACTGATTTAAACAAATTACCCACTTACAGTAAAAAAAAGCTCAAAACTGAGCCCTGTTCCAGCAGTCTTCAATCAGACAAGTGCTAACTGCACACTCCTGCCACTAGGGTGCAGGGGAACCTTCTTCAAAAAAGATGGCCTGGATTAGTGCTCAAGTTATACAAACCAAGCTAGATTCAGCATGCCTGAATCTAGTCTATACTACAGCAAACAGGGCACACCAATTTCAGAAAGAAGCAGTTCAAATAAGCAGGCACAATAATCCTTTAACCAGAAATTCCCAGCTCAGAAGGGCAGAATCTAGCCTCTCCTCCCACAAGAGTGCAGACCACAAACCTTCTTAATGAAAAATAACTGGCCTGAAGCCCATGTGCTTAAACTAGAACTAATACACTTTTAGAATAACAGACACTGAGCCTTCAATCAGCAATCCCCAACTTAGAAGGAAGTGTCACAGCTGTGTATCCATAGTTCAAAATCACCATTATATTAAGTATAGTAGCCTGGAAAAGTAACTGACATAGGACAATTTGAATGGGTGTACACAGCGGCATTAAAACAAGAAAATTAGTACACCCACTGTGTAGTGCATGAATGCAAATAGGACTATACATTCCAAAGTAAACATGCAAAAGCTAATGCACCTCAGCAATCAGCTAATCAGCTAAACAACAGCATACTGCTTTACTGACCAAAAGAAGCATTCACACTTACATCTCAGTGTAAAAATCCTTAGCAATGTCTGCAGAAAAGGTATGAATTTGTCTGTACTGATTTGGTGGCACAACCAAGAAAGTATTCTTCACACAGTCAGATATAACTTTGAATTGATGTAACCACACCACACAATATATCAGGAGGAAGCATGAAGTACATGCAAAAATTAAACATACATCCATATACAAACTCATAATAAAAATACTTATAATTGCTGTTTTTAGGACCTTGTTTACAATAGAAATAGAAATTAGGATAACTGGCATGCTTTTTTATCACCCCAATTAATTTCAGCTAGTAGATGAGAGACTACCTTCAGTCTTCTGAGACTGCCCTTTCCTCCTTAAGTCTGCTATAGTGCACTTTGTATGATTCAATCAGGTATCCTTGGTGATACATCACTGAACCTTATACCTGCCCCAGGATTCAATAAGTTAATTTTTCCATGCAGGAACAGTGTAGCCACTCCTGCATGGAATATGGCTGCCGAGCGATCCAGTAAATTACTCTTTTGACGTGTATGAGCCTGCCTACACTATTCCTGCAATGCCCCCACTGCATAATGCTAATGACCTCATTTGCTGGTGAAAACCATGCAAATGAGGTGAATTAATGATTTAGCAAGCAGGCAGGCATCGTGCAAGAATAGTGTTAGTTACAGAAATGTATTTGGCTACTAGCTAAATACATTTTTTCAAAAATTAAAACAGAGGAATGACAGCTCAAAAAACAGCATGTATTATAACTTTTAGGCATGTCAATGGCCAAATATATGGCCATTGGCATGAAACATTGTTTAATTTTTATAAAAATAAAAGGTTTTTTTTTTGGCCGATCCAGGCCTTTTAAGCATAGGGCAGCTGCGACCAAATGGGATCATGCCAAAAATTAAAAAAAAAAGTGAAAACTCAATTTTAAGGGAAATCTGCATTTTGACATTATAGTCTATGGCATGCAGAATCAAAACCATACCAGGGAACAGTGGTTGTTAAGGGGAAAGGCTCTGTGGTAGTGCAGTAACTATGGACTAAGGCAGTGGGGTATACAAATGAGGGGGGAAATTTACTGAATCACAAAAATATTGTAAGTGCCAAATTGCACCTAACCGTGTAGGTCCTATAATATGACCGTGTAAGTAGGTGACGCAACAGACATGAAAAGGGGGTGTGAAATGCATGGTGTAAGCACATTGAAGCCCTATGGTGCCCAGATAAGCACAGCTAAGCAAGGGGGTGTGTTTGAGGCTGTATTGACTTATTCCATGAAATCAAGAGCATGTTTGCATCTAGGGAGGGCCATTTCTTCATGTTTACATTAGCTAAATGTGTATGCATGGCATGTACCGGGTGTAAAAAAAAAAAAAAAAAAAAAAAAAAATGGAAATAGCAAGACTGTTTACATTTGGGCACCGGGTTTGCGCAGTGCATCTTGGGGCTTAAAAGGGGCAGAAATGGGAAGGAAAAAAGGAAAGTAGCAGAATAAAAGCAATCAAGTACAAATTACATAGCTAGCAGGTGGAATGCATCATAGTCAGTCAATCATACAGGCTGCTTATCAGATAGCCTCAGTGATCACTCCCCAATATTCCTACTCAAAACATACCTATACCAAGCTAAACCTGTCATCTACCGTCAAATACGTAAAAAACGAAACTTTAACCCACTCACATTCATCTCCTCCCTCAAAGAATGTAACTGGCATCCTCTAAAGTACCTCAGTCTTGATGATGCAGTTGAATTTTTTAATACTACCTTCCTGAGCATCCTTAATTATCATGCCCCCATTAGACTTTCCAGAATAAAGCACAACCCTCCCCATGGCTACAGAAAACCACTAAGTCAGAAATGAAAAACAGGGATAAAGCCTGGGAGCACTGGCACAAAACCAAAACCCCCTCAACTAGACAGAAATTCCTAGAACTACGCAATAGAGTCAAAAAGCTAATAAAACAGGACAAATTCCAATACTACCAGTCTGCCCTAGACTTCTCCCATCACAGCCCCAAACAATTCTGGTCCTCCATAAACTCCATCCTCCACCCAGGTAAAGTCAGTACCCCTCCTCCTAACATCCCTCACTTCTCAGAAAATATTGCTACCTTGTTCAACACACACTTCACACAAACCATACTATCACTAGCTAAACAACACAACCCCCCTCCCCTCCAACCCACACCTTCAACTAGTAATCTCCCCACTGCCTTCTCTTTTTTTCCTGTACCTACCTCCAACATAACAAACTCTTAACTAAACTTAAGCCCACCAGATTAGCAGCAGACAACCTCCCAAGTGAATACCTACAAATCGCAGCTGATGCTCTGGCCTACCCAGTATCCATCTTGATTAACCGATCTCTGTCAGAAAGTTACATTCCCACACTGTGGAAAGTATCACATATAATTCCCTTCCACAAAGGCGGACCCTCCACAGAACTAACCAATTACCGCCCCATAGCTATTCTCTCTCCACTCTCCAAAATACTAGAGAGATGCATACATTCTCAGGTCTCAGACTACCTCCTTACTAACAACCTCCTTTCCAGTACTCAGCATGATTTCCGACCAAACCATAGCACCACCACTGCCTTACTCTCCTTTACTAACACTATCCTTCAGTGTAAAAACAATGGCTATCTCTCCTCTGCTACTTTCCTAGACCTATCTAAAGCATTTGACATGGTCCCACACAAACAACATCTCTGTCCTCAATAACCTGTCCTTCTCACAATCAGTCACCAACTGGTTTCAGAGTTACCTGTCTGACCGCCAACAATCCGTTGTATGGCAGAATGACATATCTCCCCAACTACCTGTCTCCATAGGGGTTCCCCAGGGATCCATCCTTGGACCCCTACTCTTCTCTGTTTTCACCAATAATCTAGCCTCTGCCACCAAACATGGCACACTCATACAATACGCAGATGACTCAACCATCATCTGCTCAGCCCAGTCCCTACCCAAACTGCAAAAAGTCACACAGGAAGCCTTTTCCTCTGTTGAAACTTGGTTATCCGATGCCCAATTAATACTCAACCCAAACAAAACTAAACTACTCATCTTCCAACCCACCAAACATACTCAAAACAACTCCCACTTTAACATCACAGCAAAAGACAACACCCTATATACCCAACTGAACACACCAAATTGCTAGGAGCGGAAATAGACAATAAACTAAAATTTGACATTCACATATCCATGACCATAAAAAAAGTCCACAAAAAACTAGGAGCGCTATACAGAAATAAGCAACTTCTCACCAAAGCAGCAAAGATTTCAATAGCAAATTCCCACCTTATCTCCACCCTACTTTATGCCTCTCCAATATATACCAACCTAAGGCAATGCGATCTAAACAAGCTAGAGACCTGCTACAACAAAATCGCCAAATTCGCCACAGAGGCATACTACCATAGTCACCACTGTCTCTCACTTGCTGAACTGGGCTGGCTTGAACTCCCTCACCTCCTTCAATGGTATCAACTCTCACTCGCCCACAAACTAGTAAACCATCCACTAAATGTCCCATCCCTCCAGAATCTACTCCAACCCTATCGCACCACCAGACCACTAAGATCCAGCAACAAAAATCACTTGCAGATCAGTAAAGCCAATAACTCTGCTGGTGAAGCACTATTCTCTTGCACCATAGCCAAATTATGGAACTCCCTCCCACCTACAACTACCTCCATACCATCATGTGCCCACTTCAAAACTTTACTAAAAGCGCACCTAAAAACATGCTGGATATGCCCTTGCAACTCCCACTCTAATATCACCCACCCCATCCAACCACTACCTTTCTTTCCACTCCACTAACTACCTTGATTATAGCAAGCTCAGATGCTCATAAGCCAGTACTTATTATACAGCAGGAACTTCTTCTTGTAACATTTGTTAATGTCTGTAATGTACTTCATAGATAAAGATTCTAGTTGTCTACTGATGTACTATGTTCATCTGTAAATATGTTGTAAGTAATTGCTATGTAAATTGTTAATTGCTATGTAATCCAATGTAACTACTGTCTGTTTATTTTAACTGTGGAGCTTTTCTCCCCGGGCCTCCACTGAAAATGGACCTACGTCCAGTCGGACACTCCCAGTCAACAAATATAAATAAATACATAAATAATAAATACAGACAGCATCTGCAGCACAACAGTATAAACTATAGAAACACCTTACAGTCTGGTTTATCCCACAAACTCTGCACCATTGGTGTACACATGTGGGGGAATTTTAAATGGAAAAATGTTAGGGGCTGTCATTGCTTTGATCCAACAGTATGTGTTAGAGGCTGAGGGCGGAGAGGAGGATAATGCTGACAACCACCACAGAAAGAGGAGGAGAAGAGTGTTCAGACCCAGGGTAACTTACCAGGGGCTACATGATCTGGAGATAGTACAACACTACAGGGTGGACAGAGACATACTGCAACAAATCACCAAGCTGTTCCAGCCTCAACTCAGACCTAGAGCCAACAGAGGGGAATCCATCCCGGTGGATACCAAGGTATGTGTGGGCTTAAGAATTCTAGCTACAGGTACTTTCCAAAGACCTACTGGGGACATCATGGGGGTCTCACAGGCATCTGCATCCAGGGTACTCCACCAGTTCCTGGATGCCATGCTACCACATCCCGGTGAGCACATTTACTTCCCCAACACCTGTGAGGAGAGGACCAGCAATATGCGTCTCTTCCACCAGGTAGGAGAATACCCAGATGTACTGGGTGCAATAGACTGCACGTACATCCACATCAAAGCACCAGCCAGTAAACAGGGTAGGGTCTACATAAATCTCAAGGGATTCCCCTCCATCAACTGACAGGTCATGTGCAATGCCCCGGGCATTATCATGAATGTGTGCACTGGCAGTCCTGGAAGCTGCCATGACTCCCACATATGGCATTCATCACAGCTGTACCAGGCATTTGCCAGTGGGGGCATCCAGTATGGCCATCTGGTGGGGGATGCTGGCTATGCACTGGAGCCATGGATGATGACACCCATCAGAAATGCACACACACACACACACACACACACACACACACACACACACACACAAACACCATAATGAAGCACACGCACACACTAGGATCATTATAGAGTGTGTGTTTGGGACGCTCAAGTCACAGTTCCACTGCCCTGACACATCTGGTGGAACCTTGCAGTACTCTTCAGCCACATATGCACACATGTTCATAGTATGTGCCTTGCTATACAATATGATCCTGTGGAAACAGCTGCAGCAGGAACAGTACAGGGAAGGGCCACGCAGCCCACCACCATTGCTGAGGTCCCCACAGGCACAGAGGGACTCAGAGGAGGAGGCCCCTGAGCCTGCTCCTGTAGGCAGATGGAGGCATGCCCAGTATGCTCAAGCCTTTGCAAAGATGCAACACATAGCACACACTGATACTGTCGGGATCCCAGGGACTGACACCTCTCTCTAACTTGCACACACAGTAAAATGGATGACACAAACATCACATTACCTGTAACTCACCATGTATAAGCAGTGTACTCTGTGCATCCAACATAGGCAACCCTCAAGGACTGTCCTCAGAACTGCCACAGGCACAAGGTAAGTCAGTCTTTTTAATAATAAATGAATGGATTAGTATGTTTTACTAGCATATATATGGTAATGCTGCATGCAAGGGAATGGGGTGGCTTACTGGGATAGCAGCAGACAACTGACAGTTATGTGGGACACCAGGAAATGCCTGCCCAAAACTTGCTTTCACACACTATGCAGTAGTACCCAAGGTGGCAAATCCCACTGCACTATATGTGAGGGGACAACTAACGGGGGGGTCATAGGTCACAGGCATGGATGCCAGTGTGGGGGTCCCTTACCCACCCCTCACACTCACACAGCAAGTCAGCTGTAGAAAACCAGAGAGAAATGTCTGGTAAAGGCACACAAATGGCGGTAATGTTAAATTACCCCCTACAGACTCACACAGTGATAGCACAGCAGGACTCACAGTTGCAGTAAAAGTTCAACTAGAAAAGAAAAAGCAGCAAATGCACTGTGTGCAAAATTCCGTCTCTGTGTCTTGGGAATTCACCTCTATTCAACGCTCATAACAGTCCACAACAACTTCAATGAAACCAAGTAGAAGTGAACAAAAGTTTATTGTAATGCCAACAAACAAAGAATGGTTAAGCACTTTCACTTGAATAAAACAAGCTTCCTCAGAACACCATAGCTTGCATCACAGTTGTTTAAATAACTTTTTGGGCTCCAAAATTCAGTTTGAAATTTTAAAGCTATACACACATCCTTGACCAATGTTCTCTATTCATAAAATATTAAATAATATTCATGTTATTTCTAAAAGCAATGTTACATATAATATGTGTTGATGAAGTGAACAAGTTAAAAAACTGAAAAAATGTTAACAAAAACATTTACATTTAGATCATATCAAAACATGTTTAAAAACATATAACAATGTGCCTAATAGATAGTTCATTTTAAGACCAATAGTGGTTTGACAGATACAGTGTCATTTAAACCTGGTATAGTGGAAGCATCCGTATATATTTGCCACCAAAATTCATAATAATAAATTATTAAAGTCACCCCCTCTGTTATTGGTGTGCACAATATCCACTATACCAAAATTAAAATAATGTTTATCACCATATTGTTTAATATGTTTATACAAAGCATTTTTTTCATCCTTCCTTCTGATGCTATAAAGGTGAGAGTATATACGTTTATTTAAACTCCTTTGAGTCTCACCTATATAGAATCCTGAACATGTTCTACAGATGGCAATATACACCACCATTTTAGTTGTACAGTTGCCCCCACAGAATTTAATTCTAGTGTGTTTGTAATTATCCAATTTCACACTGTCTCCCTGAAATATAGTGTGACATTGTTTACATGCCCCACATTTTGCAGTTTTCATGTATTCTGTCTTCTTAATAAAGATACTCTTCTCTAAAATAGATTTTATGTTGGCCCCTACCTTATAAACAAACCTTGGGCATTCACCTAATGTGAGTGTTATATCTTGATCAGCAGATATTATATGCCAGTTGTTCATTAAAATCTTCTTAACTTTATCTGAATATATGCCAAATTCCAAAATGCAAGATTTACCAAAAATGCAAGTTTCAGACTTCATATCATGCAATGTATCCACAGTCGAAACAATAGCTGTCCTATATTTTTCACCCAACAAAGGCTTGTACTGGTTACCCCATTTCCTCACAACATAATTACTAACATTTTCCATAACTCTAACGTCATAGCCTCTGTCCTTAAATAAGGGCGTAATAAATTTCACCTCATCCAACATGTCCTCATACCGTGAGGTCATCCTAACTGCTCTAATAAGCTGACCCTTATATATATTCGTGAATTGTTTCTTCGGATGGTAGCTAGAATATTCCAAATAACTATTCCAAAAAGTGTTCTTTCTATAAATTTTGGATTTAAACTCATCCCCTGTTTTTGATACAAATGTGTCTAAATAAGCCACACCTTCGTGACTGCTAGAGGAGGTAAATTTAAAAAAATTACTGCTACTATTGATGTATTGTAAAAATAATGCTAGCTGTTGTTCTCCACCATCCCAAATCAAATATATGTCATCAAGGTATCTGACGTAATATTTTATGTATGTCATAAAGTGACTATCTAAAATAGTCCTCTCTTCCCATTCAAGCATGACCAAGTTGGCGTATATGGGAGCACAAGCTGCTCCCATAGCTACGCCTTTGGTCTGCTTATAATATTCTCCCTCAAATATAATGTAATTATGTTTGAGAACCAGGGACAACATATCCGTAAGAAGACAGATGGTGTCCCATTGGATATCTGTATGTTTTCTTATACTCGTAGCAAAAGCTGATAGACCATCTTCTTTTGGTATACAAGAAAATAAATCTATGACATCAATAGTCACAAATATCAGATCTGAACTGGATAGGTAAACAGGATACTGTTTCAGAAAATCCCATGAGTCCTTAGATATATGTGGAATAGTGGCGTATATATATATGTTTCAAATAGGTATCAATAACCTTACCTATATTAAACATCTTAGACCTACTCCCTGATATAATGGGTCTAAAGGGCGGTTCATCTATATTCTTGTGAATTTTAGGAATACCCACTATAGAAGCTAATACAGGATGTTAAACCTTAATATAAGTGTAGATGTCATTATTGATCCTGTTATCTAGTAAGTATTCTTCAATACATGTGTCTATTTTTCTATACCCTATGTTGATCTCATTCAAGGACAACATATAATAATTTCCAGAATTGTGTAGTATTTCATGTATCTTACAAGTGTATAAAAAACTATCATAGATGACTGCGCCCCCCCCCCCCAATCTGGTTTCATGATTCTGATGTTACTAGCACATCTTAATTCCTGTAGTACCCTGCTCTCTTCTTTTGTTAAATTGGAACTGATCTGATGTCCATCGATTTGTCTATCCAACTTGTAAATCTGTTTAGTCACTACTTTATCAAAGATAGAAATGGTGGGGTGCATGGGGGGGTATATATGTACTTTTCTTTTTGACTACTGGAATGAACGTCTCAGCATGAGAAATGTCACCCACTGTTTTTTTATCTTTAAATAAAATAGCCAGGTTAAGCTTTCTCACATATCTTTTTATTTCACAAATACAGTCCACTAGATTGAATCTCTTAGTGGGAATAAATTTAATCCCCTTAGATAGTAAATCAAAGTGTCCAGTATTTAAAATATAGTTAGTATATTTGTATATATTAAAGTTCCTATAGCTGTAAGTAACACCATCCTGTAGGATGCCTACATTATTATTACTAGACTCACCTATTGTCTCAGTAACAACTGAACCAGAATTTAACGTGGGGTCCTTGGATATGGATTGTTGTGAGAATCTCTTCTGTAACCCCTCGTCCACTTTCTCTCCCTCCCTTTGTGTTCTCCGTATAAAAAATCAGAGTTAGCATTTCCATCAGAACTAGATTGTTTGTATTTACAATTCCTGTCTTTTGATCCCCCCTCACATACTTAGGGTACTTACTATGATCTTTTTCCCATAAATATGCTTTACCTCTTTTGTATTGGTCCAAGTCCCTATATAGTTTTTTCATCTTACGTTCATATATTTTTGAAATATTAGATTCAGCATATTAGAATTGTTTGACGTACAAATTCTCCCACTGAGAAAAAAGTAAGTCATTTTTCATCAAAGTATTTAATTCTTCCACCTCCTTAATTAAATAAACCAGCTTCTCGTCATTAAATTTCATCAACACAGACATATACTTAAAACCACATTGGTCAAATAAACTATTAAAATCTGACTTAACATTTTCAGTAATATTCACACCCATAGGTAATTTAAAAAATCTAAGTCCCATCGGGACTACCTTTAACTCTATACATCTGGAAAGATAGGCATTGCCCAGTTTAATACTGTTAATTAGAACCAACTTTTTACCCAAATCATATATGAAATCCTTTAAGGTACCTTTAGACTTCTCCTTTGAAGTGTGTCTTTTGTCACTGATCTCTGCAGTCAGATCAGTATCAAAATAACAGTTCTTTTCAATAAATGTTTTAAACAGGTCTGAATTTACATGTTTCAAATGTTTACTTTTGCTGTGCCTACTAACATCAATATTGTCCATCATACCATTGTTAACAGTGTCAATATTAGTGTCCATACCCTTTGCTGTAGTACCATCTGTATCCAAACCCTTTGCTGTAGCACCATAAGTGAAATGTGACTTCATTCTTTTAGGCTTAGTGCCTATACGATAAGCTTCTTCATTAACATCACCAAATGAGAAATCAAATGTGAAGTCAGGAGTACCAATTTTACTACTACTCCTTTGAGAGCCTGCTAAAGAAACAGGCGGTATATCCAAAGAAATAATGTTTGTACTCCCAGTGTTTGCCATAACAGTACTTTTACAGGAACCCTGTCCATTAGCAATGGTTGTTGAATATGTCGACAAATTAGACAGTCTTAAAACATCTTCTTCACAGTTAGTATTCCCTCGACCAGTATCAGTAATACAGTTTTTGTTGTCACGGCTATGTTCTACCTCTGAACTGTGGCAATTATTTTTCCTTTTGTAAATATCTAAGAAGGAGCTGCTTAGTTGATTAAGTAGGGTAGTAAGCTTGCTTACCTCTCCCCTCAGTTCAGTCAATTCAGCTTTCACCGACTGATAATCCTGGTGTGCAGTTAATTCAGCTTTCACCGACTGAAAATGCATTTTGGAATTTGGCATATATTCAGGTAAAGTTAAGAAGATTTTAATGAACAACTGGCATATAATGTCTGCTGATCAAGATATAGCACCCACATTAGGTGAATGCCCAAGGTTTGTTTATAAGGTAGGGGCCAACATAAAATCTATTTTAGAGAAGGGTATCTTTATTAAGAAGACAGAATACATGAAAACTGCAAAATGTGGGGCATGTAAACAATGTCACACTATATTTCAGGGAGACAGTGTGAAATTGGATAATTACAAACACACTAGAATTAAATTCTGTGGGGGCAACTGTACAACTAAAATTGTGGTGTATATTGCCATCTGTAGAACATGTTCAGGATTCTATATAGGTAAGACTCAAAGGAGTTTAAATAAATATATATACTCTCACCTTTATAGCATCAGAAGGAAGGATGAAAAAAATGCTTTGTATAAACATATTAAACAATATGGTGACAAACATTATTTTAATTTTGGTATAGTGGATATTGTGCACACCAATAACAGAGGGGGTGACTTTAATAATTTATTATTATATAAAGAATTTTGGTGGCAAATATATACGGATGCTTCCACTATACCAGGTTTAAATGACACTGTATCTGTCAAACCACTATTGGTCTTAAAATTAACTATCTATTAGGTACATTGTTATAAGTGTTTAAACATGTTTTGATATGATCTAAATGTAAATGTTTTTGTTAACATTTTTTCAGTTTTTTAACTTGTTTACTTCATCAACACATATTATATGTAACATTGCTTTTAGAAATAACATGAATATTATTTAATATTTTATGAATAGAGAATCAATGGTCAAGGATGTGTGTATAGCTTTAAAATTTCAAACTGAATTTTGGCGCCAAAAAAGTTATTTAAACAACTGTGATGCAAGCTATGGTGTTCTGAGGAAGCTTGTTTTATTCAAGTGAAAGCGCTTAACCATTCTTTGTTTGTTGGCATTACAATAAACTTTTGTTCACTTCTACTTGGTTTCATTGAAGGTGTTGTGGACTGTTATGAGTGTTGAATAGAGGTGAATTCCCAAGACACAGAGACGGAATTTTGCACACAGTGCATTTGCTGCTTTTTCTTTTCTAGTTGAACGTTTATGGTTGCTGCACTGTTTGCTTCAGTTGAGTTCACAGTTGCAGTAAGGCTATGAAGGGTAAGAAGTCTGAAACTCAAATGTATGCCATTACAATCTGACCTGTGCTCTTTACTGATATGCCTTTAGTCCCCAAGACAGGGCACAATGGTATGGTAAATGGAATCAAAATGTAAAGCAAATATCATCACAGTCTGTGCAATATTGTACAGTTGACAGGTGTGCCCCCCATATACCCACAGAAATGGTGTAACATGTATGTTTGCACAGAAATAGCAGCATAGCACACATTGGCAGGGCTGTACCAATACACATAAAAAACATGTTACCTGTCCACAATATGCAGATGTCAATGAGCTATGTGTATGTGTGGTTAATACTGTCAGGATCTGGTCAGCAGTTTTACCTGACAGTCATCTTGTAGTGCTGTAGGTACAGTGTTGTCTTTGACAGGGCCATGTGCAGTGCCAATTGTTATGCATGTCAGTGATACCCACTGCTCTGCCACTGACATACCTGGACGTCACAGTGCTATGTGGATTATACTACATATATAATGAATATCTTGAAGGATGTGTAGCTGAGGTGCTAAGCCTTTTGTGAATATAAGTGTTGTTTGGTACTGTTGCCAGTGGTTATTCTCAATACTTTTTTCTTATGTTTGCTTTTATATATAATGGACATGCCTGCACAGTAGAATGCAGTCTGTACCCACACTCATAACTTCCAACCTCTGACAGCAAGATGTCTGGACAAGGGCAGAAATACAAGTGGAACAAAGGCACAATGATAGGCATGTGTTGTAAATATCATCCTTACATACTGAGAAAGTTGGTAGGGTGAGGGGTTTGCAGTAGCAGGAATTGTCTGAAGGTTATGTAGTCTGAAAGAGTAATGTCTGTCATTATTTTGTAACATCGCTGTTCAATTATATGTAATTAACTTGCCGTAAAAACACAAGTTTACATAGACAGGATAAAACCTCTAGAGAAATACCTGGACAACCTGCCAGAAAATGTGCAGTTGAGAGGTATGGCCAGACAAGGATATGACATCTCAAGTTAGAAATATACCACACAAGTATATCACCAAGTTGCTGGACTGTTTACACAGTGCATCATCACTCAACTGACTGCAGCCACACCTCACAAATGGCCTTGTTGGGCAAGAATGTACATAGCTGTCCTCATAATATTGGTCTATGCATCACACAACTAGTATTTCTCTGTAAAACACTGTGATGATCTGAGGATGTCTGTCACTAGGTAATTATGCAAGACACTGCAGTGTCAGTCTACAGACATGTCAGAAAATGTCTGCTAAACAAACCCAGTACCCTGAGGAAAGTCCTGTGTAGTCCTGAGAGGTATGGCTGTAGCACACAAAACCCTGGACTGGAGTACACCTATTTCTGGAAAGGAGTCCTACTCTAACTATAGAAGGTCACACTGAGCATGCTGCTACAATTAGATAATCACAGGACATGTTGGAATCCACATCGGACTACATGACTGTACTGTGTATATATGTCTGTGTATACAGACAGCTATGTACACCTTAACTGTCCCCACACACACACACATCAGACAGGATTGCCCTCAGCTACCTGTAGGTGACCCATATGTGATATATCTACATCTGTTGTGTGAGATACACAGACATATATATGGGCAACAGATAACATATGTCAAGCATAGGCACACATAGATGTAGGGAAGTGAGAGACAGACAGTGATAGAGACAGAGACACAGGGGGACACAGACAGAATGAGTAACACCGATGGATACCCTGAATGGCATACAGTGATGTCCTGCTGTGGACAGTGGCATACCAGTTGTAAACAGTTGCACGTGCCAGCATAAAAGGTGAGCCCCATTGTGTAATAGTACTGAGGTTGGGTTTATAATATCCCATCACCTGCCTGTGTAAGTATTAGGAGACTGCTCACAATCACTGTACACTTCACATTACCCTACTTCACAAGTTCTGTTTCTGTCATTCACCTTAGAAGTACCATTGGACACCTATCACCCTATAAGCTCTGTAGTGGGTGCAATAACTATGTAACACTATAGTACAAATAACTAGATAGATAGGGGTTCTAGTCTCAATACTGGCAACTGTGTGTGTGACAGTTGTGTGTGCAAGAGTGAGGGAGTGTATGTTTGTTTGTCTGTAGGTGAAACAGGTTTAAGCCATTCCCACCTACACTTCCCAGTGCCCCACTTTATCAGTCCTGCTGATGTCATTCCCCTTATCAGCACCTTTGGCCAGTTGTCAACTCAGTAAGCTCTGTAGCACATGTGATAACTGCGTAACACTATAGTGCAAATCAATAGATAGGCAGGGATTATAATCTTAGATCCAGCAAATGTGTGTGTGGGTGTCTAAGTGTGTGTGTAAGCGTGTATGTTTGCAAGAAGTATGTTGATAAGTTTCCCACCCAGTGCCCTACTGTATCAGTCCTGCTGATGTCATTCCCATTATCAGCACCTTTGGCCAGATGTCAGCCCGGTAAGCTCCTTAGTGCATGCAATAACTGCGTAACACTATAGTGCAAATTACTAGATAGGCAGGGGTTCTAATCTCAGATACAGCAAATGGGTGTGGGGGTAAGATTGTATGTTTGAAAGAAGAAGTATCTTGATAAGTTTCCCACCTAGTGCCATACTTTATCAGTCCTGCTGATGTCATTGCCCTTATCAGCACCTTTGGCCAGTTGTCAGCCCAGTAAGCTTTGTAGCGTGTGCGATAAACTGTGTAACACTATAGTACAAATCACTAGATAGGCAGAGGTTCTAATCTCAGATCTGGCAAATGTGTGTGTGTGAATGTATAAGTTTGTGTGTATGTTTTTAAGAAGAAGTATCTTGATACGTTTCCCACCCAGTCCGCTACTTTATTAGTCCTGCTGATGTCATTCCCCTTATCAGCACCTTTGGCTAGTTGTCAGCTCAGTAAGCTCCGTAGCTCATGTGATAACTGCGTAACACTGTAGTAGAAATCACTAGATAGGCAGAGGTTCTAATCTCAATACTGACAATTAATTGTGTGTCTGTGTGTGTGAGAATCTTATCGTGTGTGGGTTGTACCACTTTGAGTGGTGTACCACCCTATACACTTCCCATCACCCTACTTTACCAGGCCTGCTGATGTCATTCACCTTAGAAGTACCTTGGGACAAGGTGATTTCTTATAAATTCTGTGGCGCATCTGATAACTGTGTAACACTATAGTAGAAATAACTAGATAGATAGGGGTTCTAATCTCAATACTGACAAATGTGTGTGCATTTTTTGTATGTGTTTGGATGAGAATCATATCCTGTGTGGGTTACACCATTTTGATGTGTGTACCATCCACATCTGTTTACCACCTCCCGATGGCATTACTTTATATAGCATGTTAATGGCATCTGCCTCACATGCTGCATGTTAAACCATTGTACAGGTCATTCAAGTCATCTGTACAGATGTCTATGGAATACCTGGATGTTTTCAACCCATATGTGGTCTTTGTCCCCTAACAATGGCCATGTATGTGATATTGTTGCCAAATAGGTCACAGTTAATGTACTGACACACATGCCAGCATCTGATATCATACCTGACTGAAACATCATCATGATACGATGTCTGTCACCCTATCACTTGTACAGGCTTATAGGAGCAATAAATGACTCCAGTTGCTATTTCTGGTGGGTTATCTCACCATCCATGAAGGCATTCACAACATTATGTGCTGTAAGATTTAGTGGGCGTTGTCCCACGCATATAATCTAAGTGGGGCATGTCATGTGTATGTAGCACTATAGTACATTAAAGTGGATATGTAGGTTTACAAATCTGTCCAATGACAGCTGTGTTTGTGTTACTGTATCCACATCCCCTGTGTCAGTCTTTACTATGTGTATGCAAAACATATACCATTTTGTCTCCCTGTTCCACCCTGTGAACTCAGGAATGCATACCACAAACCTGCCATACACAGTGCCATGCATGCCCTCACCAACTACATCAGGGTTGAGTGTGTGGGAAAGAAATGGCAGGAGCAACAGGTGCTGACACATGAATCTGTTGTGGTCAGTCTAATGGCTAAGCTGGTGAGGGACCTACTGACAGAACTCCAGTAACCTGTTCCATATGTATGAACCTGTGGTACTACACAACACTGAGGTGACATGTCTGAAGACTACCTGTCTGTGATAAGGGGTATATACACCAGGTCTCACTGTCTGACAGTGTCCATCACACACTGTTGCATGCATACACACCTGGTAAACATGCATATAGCTGTACCTTGGCTATGAAACAGTCGGTATATTTCCACTCTGCCATACTCCATGTTGGTAATGTCTGCAGGGCCACAGTCTGCAGACACACAGACACCTGGAACACAAACAAAATACAGCATGTCATACTACATTCAGTCAGTGGTGCTAACAGCAATAATGCATCATGGCTAATAAGGTACATACACCTTTATGCGTATCCATAACAAATGCAAGCAGAGAGCACTGTACTATATTCACCCTGTGCATCAGACCCATATTAGCCTGTCTCTGCATTGATGGTATGGATGACAGGGATGTGGCACAGGTATCATCATATGCACAGAGTGTGGTGTGCATTTGCCAGAGGCCTAGGCTGGTCCATACAGTTGACATCCATATGTGTGTGTTTGGAGGGGTATCCTATAGATGGGTTGTGCATAGGTGCTGTGTGTGTCTGGAGGTGACCTGCCTGTGATACAGATGTGTGTGAGTATATTTGCACACAGTCACACATGTGGCTGCCCTACACAAGGGTATGTTGGACAGCTGTGGACTGTACATGGCAGGGTGTCCATTTCACCATCACTGGCCATGGACACGTGAACTGGTCCTGCCAGGGGTCTCACTGGCACAACCAGGCCTAAGGCTAGAAGCGGTACTGATTCCTGATGATGAGGCTGTCTGCTGGATTTGTGTCCCTGACGGGACCGTCCAGGATCATATGCCCATGGCCTGCTCCATTGTGATGTGGACAGCAACCCCCCTTTTGGTAGTGCTGGTGTCACTGCCACTATGGTCGGGGGTGTGAAGGTGTATGGCCCTATAGACTCTCAGCTGATGTTGGTGCTGACCTACATCCACGTGGCTGACGCCCATCCCCCGCCACACACTCTAGCACATAGATGCCATGGTCGAGGATTGCCAAGGTCTCAGCCCACCATCTTTTCATGACCTCAGTATTTTGGTGTGTGGCCTCAACAAGGTCACGTATGTCTCCACATAAATCAGGAAGAATTGATTTCACCATCCTGAGTATTTGTCTGGTGTTGTGTTCACTACATGCCTGTGCATCCATAACAGCCTGAAACATGAGTCTGATGACACCTACTGTGGCACTTGTGACAGTGGCTTAATGAGCAGCAGTCCTCCTGTGAGCATTCCTGTCCATCTGCCTGTGTGAGACCTTGCCTGAACTCTGGCAATGGAAGTGTCTACACTCAAACCTGCTATAGTCACCACACTAGCCTGTTCTATGCCCCCACCTGCCAACTGTCCATCATGTGTGGCTGCTGGGGATGGGACATATGTGGGCATGGTGACTGTGTGTGGGGACATTGTGGATGACTGTGGGATGCCAACCAATGGCAAAGATTCAGCCCCTGACAACACCACCTGTGACTGAATATGACCATCATCATTGCCAGAGTCTGCAGAGACACTGACATCAGATACTGAGTGGGAGGGACCACGACCACCATGACCACCTGTGGAGGAAAGACAACATATGTAAATTAATACCTTCACTATACTGTTTGCTCCTACACATGCACACACATACAGGTGAGGTGGCAACAGGCATTATACAGACCTCACAATAGCCAACTGGTGACATTCACAGCACAGTCAGACCACTACATACACACCCTGGACTGGCCCTCAACATCATGCAGTGCAGCCCTTTCCACTTCCTGTTGCTACTTATATACACTTCTGTTATATGTGAGTAGCGTTAATAGGTGATGGGCCTTCATGTAGCACACTCTGCACCCATGTACACATAATTGCTGTTCACCTGTATAGCACAGTGGCAACTCCTACAGAACATACCTTTCAACTGTGCAGAGTGTCACTGAATGTCTACATGTGTGGCTCATATTTCTGGTCTGTTCGTCATAAATCCTGTATTTGTCTGACACATTACTGGGATGATATGAGGACTGGTGTCACTATTTAATGACATATTTTGAGTCTCACACTTCAAATCCTGCAGTACATGTATGTTACAGCAGAACCGGTTACACTACAACCTTCTAAGCTTACAGTGGATATTATAAGAGTAGACACCCATGTTAACATGCCAGGTTTGTCTGATATATAACATGAGACCACAGATATCATGTGATAACATTTCTCAACTTTAATGTGACCTATAACCTGTGCAATCCAAATGAAGAACAAACACATTGGTTAGGGGTAACGTAAAAGTTGAAATACTTACAATAGGCTGGTTGCATGACTATGCACACACTTAAACTAATACTTTGTTAAAGCACCTTTTGATTTCATAACAACAATCAGTCCTTTTGGGAAGGTGTGTATCAGCATGGCACATCTTGACTTAGCAATATTTGTACACTCTCCCTTGCAGAAGCCCTCCAACTCTGTCAGATTGCGAGGGCATCACTTCTGCACAGGCCTCTTTAGGGCACCCCCACAGATTCTCTATTGGATGAATGTGTGGACTGCGGCTGGGCCATTCCAAAACATTGATTTTCTTCTGGTGAAGACATTCTTTTATGGATTTTGATGTATGGTATGGGTCAGTGTTGTGTGGAAAGGTGTAAGTCCTCTCCATCCACAGCTTTCTAGCAGACACATGATGATTTGGGGCCAAAAGGGACTGGTATTTTGAACTGTTCCTAATCCCCTCCACCTTGGCTACAGGCCCACATCCAGCTTATGAACAGCAACACCAAAGTAGAACACTGCCATCGCCATGCTTCACCATGGGGATGATGTTCTTTGGTTATGCACAGTGTTGTTCTTTTGCTAAACAAACCTTTTGGTATTGTGGTCAAAAAGTGCAACCTTGGTCTCATTACACCATAACATATTTTCCCACTTGCGTTTGGGGGACCTGATTTATTTTTCTTGAGAAATTCACCAGACCTGGATGTTGTTCTGTCTGTGAGAAGACTTCCCTCTTCCAAACCTACCCCATAGGTCAGAAATGTGGAGAATATAGGGAGATTGTGTCACATGTAGTACACAACCGGTACTTGCCAGTGATTCCTGCAACTCCTGTAGTATTGCTGTAGGTCACCTGGCAGCCTCCCTGACCAGTTTTGGTCCTGTCTTTTCCACACATATGGAGGGATGTCCAGTTATTTGCAATGTCACTGTTGCCCCATATTTCCACCACCATTTGATGACTATCTTCACTGTGTTCCATGGTATATGCAATATTGTGGAAATGTGTATGTACCCTACTCTGGGCTGATACCTTTCACAAATGAGATCCCTTTGCTGCTTCATAAGCTGTATGTGAACTATAGCTGCTGCTGTAGCAGGCAACTAAGTAAATTTAGGATAATCCTGGTAGGACAGCTGACCATTATTTGCTGTTAATCAACACGTCTTTGTAATTGATGGCAGGCATGTACCCAAGAAGACGTAATGATGTAATAATAATGAAAGCTGCTTCAATACAGTATTAGCTTCAGCCTGCCCACACATATGCATCTAGCTTCTTGTAAGTTTTTTATGTGTCATAATTATTTCCCTAACAGATTTGTTTGTTTTACAATTGAATTGTACAGGTTATAGGTCACATAAAAGGTTGGAAGGGTTCAGATATGTGTTGTTATGCTCTCATTTTTGTATTTTGCAAATATCTAGTATTCTAACATGTGTATGTACATCATTTATATGCACTGTATAACACTAATTTATAAAATATGCCTCTAGTCTTGGGCCTTCGGCCCCCCATTTTGTCAGTCTTTGTTCAGATTTCTTGAAATGACAGGTTGTGAGGTATGCTACAGATATGTGACATCTCCTGCAAATAGGCCCGTGTGATGACCACTGTGATGCAATACAGTTAAACTTACCACAAGTGAACATGCAGATATTGCAAAATAGCTGAGAGTAACAGATGTGTGCATGGTCACATACATGACCTTAACATGCCTGGTGTACTGGTGAGCCACAATAGGAAATTCCAATACTCACTGGCTTCACACTGCTGTCCCACATGCATATCTGAGGGACCTATGTAGTTGGTGGAGAGGAATTGTCAGCAGACTCACATTTGGCATTGGTACAAGATGAATGCTATGTGTTTGCACAGGTACAATACAAGCTATGATAGTACACAATTTGCTGTCCATTACCATAGATGCGCACTTATGTACATTACTAAACCCCACCCACAAATGCAGTTTGAAATGACATATGCATCTAGATACTATGTAGAAGACAATATGACTGCAACATGATTAAAGTGATGTGCACTGTGGTTTTACCTAAACGCTCCTCGCCTGTTACCTAGGCGCTACCCACCTCCATGACTGGTGTTTCATGAGTCGGCTGTTGTGTGGAGGCTGCCCCAAGGTTGGGAAGGAGCTCTTCTATTGTAAGTGGGGCCTGTGTGGCTAGACCCCCTACCTGTAGCAGTATGGTCCCTGGCCATAGCAGTAGCCCTTTGCCGGGCATGACATATCAGGTCAGTTGCCCGATGCCTGACCTGACTGTATGTGTGGCCATGGTGTCCTAAGGTGTTCACCCTGTGGACAAGGTCATCCCATGCAGTCCACTCCTGCAGATTTTGTCAGCTCTGGCCCTACAGCACTGCATGGTGCTGCATTATTGCTTCAGTAATAGCAACATTCTCTTCTGCAGTGTATGTCGTCTGAGGCTGCATGCCACCTGGAAGACATAAACAGGGAAACACATCACAGCACCTCAGATATTGCCCAAAGTTATTTACAGAGCCAGCACATCAATATTGCCTATCATTAGCCACCACTTACAACCACATCATACCCCTGTCATCTATCAGCACAGTATGAACCTTCATTGCACTCCTGGTCTTGATGTGTCATGTTCCCCCCAATGAGGCCAGTACATTGCATAAACCACCATTCATCATTCACGTTTATGTAGAGGGATGACAGTGGCCATCTTCCTTGCAGACAGGATGTCAATGGTACTCAGGCTTTGCTTGCATACAGTGTGTAATGGAGCTGGAAGCATATGCCTGAGTTCATGTAGGATGCAAACAGGAATGTTCTCAAGTCCCATGGAGACTTGCTTTTGTTGAGTTTGATTAGGCAGTATGCACCTTCTCCCTGATGATGAGGGGAGGGTTGTGGGTGCTGTCCAGATCCATCTACACTGATGGTGAGCCGGAGGGTGATGTCTGCCCTAAACCTGTCTGCAGCAGGTTGGCTATAGCTATGGTGTGTGTGTATGTGGTGTGATTAACCACCATTACAGAGTGGGTTGGGTTGTTGCCTCTGAGATTGTAGACATATGTGAAGACAGCCTTGTGATTGGCCTTGGTGGATGTGTCCGATTTGTACTCATAGGTAGCCTTGCAGTAATCCACCTGTGACCTTATATGCTTGTTCAGACAAAGGTTGACTCTCTGCCAAGTTGGTGCCTGCACCTACTCTGACCTGTACAGCCAATATAGTGAACAATTATGTGGTTTGTGTATTGCTGCTGTCCAGCAAAGGGGATTACTCTACTTTGGTGGAGACATGTTTTACAGGTAAGGTATTGCTGAGTTCATAGAGCTATGCCGGTGGTCATATAGCTGTTTGTAGTAGGCATGGACACAAGGTCATAACACAGTTGGACACCTTTCCAATTTCAACCTGATAATCATGCTTATTCTAGTACCCATGTCTGTGTCAGGGCAATGCAACAACCAGCAGCTGTAGAAATCTAACTCTGTTGTATGCACAGAAATTGCGATTACACATGTGTACATGCACAGCTTATTTACCTGACATTTTGCATCCCATGTCTGTTGTTATGAGGCCGCCAGGTATACCTACTCATACATAAATGCGCACAGGTAATACCTGATATACATTTCTGTCCTATGTCAGTATGGCACACTGTATTTACACTCTTGCTGCTCAGTCATTCCTGTCAACCTGTTAGAGCAGGACATTTGGAGGACACCACACATACATGGGGGAGGGTGATGGGCCAAAATTAGTGACACTTTCTTAATATTGCTGTAACACACTTAAGTCATTTGATAGCACAGTAGCCTTTGCATTCACAGGCATACCCTGGAGGATGTCTGATGGTCACATGGCAGGAAGAGATAAGAAATGCTAGGAGTGTGGTAGTGAGGGTAGGAACTTTTAATGTTGGCAGTATGACTGGTATGGGGACAGAGCTAGCTGACATGATGGACAGAAGGAAGGTTGCTATATTGTGTGTGCAAGAGACTAGATGGAAGGGACGTAAGGCTAGGTGTATTAGAGTTGGATCCAAATAGTTCTATCATGGTGTGGATGGGACGAGAAATGGTGTAGGGGTTATCCTGAAGGAACAGTATGGCAAGAGGGTTTTTGGAGGTGAAAAGAGTGTTGGATAGAGTGATTTTAATGAAGTTGGAAATTGATGGTGTTTGAATTGAGTTGAATGAAGTGGTGATGACCTTACCCAAGGGCGAGAGAGTGGTGATTGGAGCAGATTTCAATGGGCGTGTTGGTGAAGGGAACAGAGGGTATGTGGAAGTGATAGGTAGGTATGGTGTTAAGTAAAGGAATGCAGAAGATGAGATGGTGGTGGAGTTTGCAAAAAGGATGGACATGGCTGTGGTGAATACTTATTTTAACAAGACAGAGGAGCATAGGGTGACATACATGAGTGGAGGAAGATGCACACAGGTGGATTATCTCCTTTGCAGGAGGGTCTGTTTGAAGGAGATTGGAGACTGTAAAGTGGTGACAGAGGAAAGTGTAGTTAGGTGGCATGGAATGTTGGTCTGTGGGATGATGTTGGTGATCAAGAAGAGGAGGAGAAGTGTGAGGGCAGCACCCAGGATCAAATGGTGGAATCTGAAAAAGAGTGATTCTGAGGTTGAGTTCAGGGAAGAGTTAAGACAGGCAGTGGGTGGCAGTGAAGCTACCGAATATCTGGGTGACTACAGCAGAGCTAGTAAAGGAGATGACTAGAAAGGGACTTTGTGTGACATCTGGACAGAGGAAGGAGGACAAGGAGACCTGGTGGTAGAATGATGAAGTACAGGGGAGTATACAGAGAAAGAGGTTGGTGAAGAAGAAGTGGGATTGTCAGAGAGATGAAGAAAGTAGACAGGAGTATAAGGAGATCAATACCAATTGGCTAGATAGAGGGACTGAGCTAGGAAAGATGTGCAGCAAAAACACTAGCAAAAGTGAGTAAACGGCAAACTGCAAATGCAGCACGGACTTCTTCGTAAACAAAACCACAATTTATTGTAAGCACTTTCGGTTGAGTTGATACCCAACCTTCATCAGACAAAAGACAAAATATTGTGCCATTAAACTTCCTACTTATGTAAAATCAACTCGAAACAGATTTACCCCATTGGCGAATACTAATTAGCTAAACTGATTCAGTTAATAGATTGTAAAATTTAAAATTTAAAATTTAAAGTGCAAATGGTCATGAATCTTATAATGAAAAGCCACTCGATCACTGTTTTTATGAAATACATAAACCACGAAGAACAGCCTGATACCTAAATATGTCCACTGCTGTCTTTGAAATATATACATACATTAAAATAAAATAAAACACTATCTACCCCTACTTCTACCTAATATTCTTGCTTTATCAAAAAGTTATCGTTTTACCTAAATATAATTTATGTATAATATATATTATGTACTATAAATATAATACACAATAATATATAATGAAACCATCCAATTATTCATCAAGACGACAAAATACAAATAATGAAAATCAATTATACTAAACATAATACATTAGAAGACATTATACTATAATGTAAAAATAATCAGTTATTAATAATGAATAATTCTTTCATTCATAAATTCATAAATTCATCCTGTTTCCCACCACTTTTTTTCTTCTTATTATTAAATTTTCATACTTTAAACACTAAAATTGCCAAACAGGGACCATTCATGTATATGCATTTAATTAAAGGATGTGCAGCAGATAAGGGTGATAAAGGATAATGAGGGAAACACACTCACAAGCGAGAAGAGTGCCTTGAGCAGATGGAAAGAGTACTTAGAGGGGCTGTTGAATGAAGAGAATGAGAGAGAGAGAGAGAGAGAGAGAGAAGGTTGGATGATGTGGATATGGTGAATCAGGAAGTGCAATGGATTAGTAAGGAGGAAGTAAGGATAGCTATGAAGAGGGTTAAGAATGGAAAGGCTGTTGGTCCAGATGACATACCTGTGGAAACATGGAGGTGTTTTGGAGAAATGGCAGTGGTCTTTTTATCTAGATTGTTTAATGTAATCTTGGAAAGTGAGTGGATGTGTGAGGGGTGTAGAAAAAAGTGTTTGGGTATTGATTATAAGAATAAAGGTGATGTGCAGAGCTGTAGTAACTACAGAGGAATAACATTGATCAGTGACAGCATGAAGTTATGGGAAAGAGTAGAGAAAGCTAGGTTAAGGTTAAGAAGGGAGATGAGGATTACTTATCAGCAGTATGGTTTCATGCCAGGAAAGAGCAGTATAGATGTGATGTTTGCTCTGAGAGTGTTGATGGAGAAGTACAGAGAAGGTTGGAAGGAGTTGTGTTGTATCTTTGTGGACTTAGACAAAGCATATGATGCCTAAAGAGGAGTTGTGGTATTGTATGAGGAAGTCAGGAGTGGTGGAGGAATCACTAAGAGTGCTACAGGATATGTACAAGGGTAGTGTGACAGTGCTGAGTTCTACAGTGGGAGTGACAGGTATGTTTAAGGTCAAGGTGGGATTGCATCAGGGATTAGCTGTGAGCCCTTTCTTATTTATTGTGGTGATGGACAGTTTAACAGACAGGAGTCCCCATTGACTGTGATGTTTGTAGATGACATTGTGATCTGTAGTGAGAGTAGGGAACAGGTTGAGGAGACCATGGAAAGGTGGGGATATGCTCTAGAGAGGGGAGGAATGATGGTCAACAGGACTACGATATAATATATGTGTGTGAATGGGAGGGGGGATTGAAGAATGGTGAGGATGTAGGGAGTAAGGTTTGCAAAGGTGGGTGAGTTTAAATACTTGGGATCAACAGTTCAGAGTAATGATGAGTGTGAGGGAGAGGTGAAGAAGAGAGTAGAGGCAGGCTGGGGAGGGTGGAGAAGAGTGTCAGGAGTGATTTGTGACAGATGAGTACCATTAAGAGTGAGAGGAAAGTCCTACAAAATGGTACTGAGACCAGCTATGTTATATGGGTTGGAGACAGTGGCATTGACAAAAAGGCAGGAGTCAGAGCTGGACATGTCAGAGTTAAAGATTTTAAGATTTACACTGGGTGCAACGAGGATGGACAGGATTAGGGATATGTATGTTAGAGGGTCTGCCCAGATTGGACAGTTTGGAGACAAAACCAGAGAGTAGCGGGATTATGTTGGTTTGGAAATGTAATGTAATGAGAAGGGATGCTGAGTACATTTGGAAAAGGATGGTAAGGATGAAGCTACCTAGTAAGAGGAAAAGAGGAAGGCCTAAGATAAGGTGTATGGATGTGGTGACAGAGGACATACAGGTGAATGGTGTGACAGAGCAAGATGCAGAGGACAGGAGGAAATGGAGAAAGAGGATCCACTGTGGCGACCCCTAATGGGAACAGGCAAAAGAAAGAGAAGGAGATGTTGCAATGTCAGTCTTCACAGGTTGCCAATGATTTGCCAGACATAACACAACTCTATGAGTAAATGACTACAAATATGAGGCACACATATGGTCAGTGTGCATAACACTGGACAGTTGATTGGCATGAGCTCATTATATCACATGCAGTTCAGCACACACATCTTTAACAATATTTCACTATGCAAATACCCTGTATAGGTCTCTCACATTTCTGAGGCAAACATGTACATCATAGTTGTATTCACAATTAACATATGGATATCTACAACATCCCAGTAGCTGGTCTAGCAGTGTCACAGTTAGTATTGCTCAACACACACTCCAGTAGTAGTCATATGTGAGCCATCCTTTCCTGGGGTGACTCAAGGGCCTGAGCTGTGATCTATATCACTGCAGACAGACCCAGTTGCTATGGACATATGTTCTGATAAGCAATATATCAGTACAGTAAGTCTTGTTGAGACATATTTGTTGAACTTCCTATTTCCCATTATTACATACCCCCTACTGCATTCTATTACATGCTTACTTGTTTGACATGCCTTTTTTTCCAAATATGGTTGGTTTTATTCCAATATGTGTTGTTTGGTTTCTTTATCTGTCTGGCTGCCCCCCCCCCCTCTCTCTCTCTCTCTCTCTCCCCCAGATGTAGGGTATACATATGTTTTGCATAGTCAGCAGCTTGCCTTTTGTAGGTAATGCTCATGAGTAGCAGATGGCCTGTGCACCAATTGGTGTCCCCAGTTGCTAATTGCATGAAGAACAGCTGTGTTGTTATTCCTATAGCCAATGGCATGGCCATGGCAACACACTCCTATAACTGAGTACTTCATGTGGGCATTGCCCTTTTTTGGACTTCATGGAGGTGTGTGAACAACAGCATCACAGTGGGTAGTTGGAAATACCTCTTACAACAAAAACTGTGGAGACAGCCCAACAAACTGGGGGAGAATGTTCCAGACATAGGGACAGAATGTAAGTAGTGTTATATAGTTGAATTAATACTAGTTTAACAGGGTTTGTGTAAACATGGCTTTTCTGCATGATTTTAAGTCTGACAGTGTTATGTGGTTGACATAACTCTCAACAGTAGGGCTATCTGCATAATGACCAGATTTTGGACTCTCATGTTTGGTGTGTTCCTCAGACATCTTTTTTCTTTGGAAAATTGGCCGCATACTGTGGGGATTGCAGTCAATAAACTGTATCATCCATGTGTGTTTCTGACTTTATATCTCTCAGAAAATATATGTTACAACAAACCCTGCTATACCAGCAACTGTCTCAGTTTATAACAGCAATATTTCACATATGCCCCTGTTTTGGGGCCTTTGTCCCCCAAGTATGTCAGGTTTTGTCCAGATGTCATGCAGTAAGAGGGTGATAGGTAGGGTATATAATTACTTAGTGCCTTCATTCCTGATACCATCCCAGTGATGTATCAGACTGCCAGACATGTTATGTGTAAGAGGCCTTATATATGAGGGAAAACCCTGAACATTCTGTGAGACTCTGAACAGTTGAGAGGTCTGTGTATTTCTGGCAATTGTTGACAGACTGTCAGGATTGTGTAGCAGTTTAGTGTGTCAATGTTATTTGGCCTGTGTAGGGAGGGGGGTAGATGTATGTGTTATGGCTCCTTTTCTATCTGCCTGTGCATGCTGCTCCAGTTTCTGTTGGTCTATCTGCTGTATATGTTTGTAGGAGCAGACTGAGACATGTCCCATAGAATGGTCAGGCATCATACTACACTGTGAATTGGGCTAGTATATGTATGGGTAGTGTGTGAGTGGCAAACATGTTGAGATGTTTTTGTTCAAGCAGTCTTTATACTGTACTGTTCATTTGGCTTACCGGTATGTCACTGTGCCTGTGGTGAAATTGATTGTGGGCATGTACTTTCACAATAGTTTCTGTTTTTCAGTGCTGTTACATCCCTGTAGAGCCTGATATATTTGCAAATACATGTGTAATTCCCCATAGCGGATTTGAGTTAGTGTTGTGTCAGTCTGACTGTAGTTTGGACAGTGCTTGCTGACATGTTTAGCAGATGAGTGTAGTTTCCTTAATGTGATGTTATGTCCAGGTATTTGTAGAATGTACTGTTGCCTGCCCCCTATAAGTGTTATGTATTTCTGACACTTCAGTGAGATGATGTGAGGATTTAAGTCACTAACTAGTGAGAAGTAATTGAGTGTCGGACTTGTGCTATTTCAGTCAATATATGTTAGGACAGACAGGAGGGTTTTACTGTAGCAACTTTGTCAGCTTATCTACCACAGTATTTCAGATATGTCCGTATTTTCATGCCTTTCTCCCCCATTTTGTCAGGCTTGGTCCAGATTTATTGCACTAAGGGGTTCTGAGCCTATCTCTTGAATGGCCGGATTGTATTAGAATGTCCAGGTTTATTGTTCATATTTCTGGTCTGTTCCACAGATTCATTATTTTTATTTCCCTGGTAAATCATTGCGATAATCTGAGGATTTCTGACGGTAAATGATGACATACATTTCAGTTTTAGAATGCACATCATTCAGAACATGTATGCTGAAACAAAACCTGTTACTCTGGCAACATTCTACATTTGTAAGAGCTATATTTAAAATATGTCCCTAGTTTTGGCCCATTGTCCCCCCATTTGGACAGCCTTTGGCCAGATTTCTTGCACTAAGAAGTTGAGAGGTATGGTTCTGAGGTATGACTCCACTATATGTTATGAGCATACATATATATATATATATATATATATATATATATATATATATATATATATATATATATATATATATATATATACATATCTGTGTGTGTGGTTCCCCTTTATAGTTTCATAGTTTCATAGTTTAGTACTAGGCTATCTGCCCTGGGGCATTTGTAAGCCTAGCCATAGTGATGTGGCTTTCGCCACCCCATGAAATGGTACAAAAATGCACAGAATAGATTTAGAATACTGTGCCTCTGACTAGTAGTGACACAGTGAAGGTCCCCTTATATAATAGAATTAGTTTACTGTGCCCCTGTCTAGTAGTGACACAGATGTGACCCCTGGGGTAAACTTACGATCTCCCATCCACTCATCAAGATTTCTCTTGAAGAGAGTCAGTGAGGGGCTCTGCCTAACATGAACTGGGATCTTGTTCCAGAGCATGGGAAGCCTCTGGGTTATGAATATATCCCTCCAACATGTCCTATTCATACTTGTGCCGAGGTTTAAGTCTTTAGCTCTTGTGGTTCTGATGGATTTGGATTTTTTTGAGGTGGAGCATGTCCATCAGTTCCTGATTGGACATGGCCTTGTACGTCAGGCAGAGATCACCTCTGAGCAGGTGGTATGCTACTGAATAGAGCTGGAGTTTCTTTAGTCTGACAGAATAAGACATATGTTGGAGACCCTTGATCCTCTTGGTGAGGTACTTTTGTGGTCTCTCCAGCTGTTGCAAATGCTGGGTGAGGTACATACCAAATGGGGCATTGTACTCAATCATGGGTCTGATGAGGGAGGAGTATAGGGGTACAATGACATCCTTGGATCTGGATGTGAATCCCTTCATGATAAGGTGTGCAAGGTAGAATGTTTTTCTAACCACTTTTGCAACGTGGGTGTGAAATGAGAGGTCGCTGTCGACTTGGGTCCCTAGGTCTCTGATTACTTTTTCCATACTCAGTGGGTTGCTGTCTATGTGATAATTTGTGGGTACTTTGTTTTTCCCAAAGGGGATGACTATACATTTTTTGGCATTTAGTTTAAGGCCATGACTCCAGCACCAGTTATCCGTTTCTGTGAGGCCTTTTTGTAGAATGTATGTGTCTGCTGGTGTATCGACTATGGCGCCTAGTTTGCAGTCATCTGCAAACTTTGTCAGCCACAACCCTCCCATGTTTGCTTTAACATTTGAGAAATAAATGCCGAACAAGAGGGGTCCCAGGACAGATCCCTGTGGGACACCACTTGTGACTGGCTTTGAGTCTGACATTGCTCCAGCGATTTTAACTTTATGGGTTCTGTCCTTTAGCCAGTTTGCAACCCATCTAGTGACATAAGGGTTTACGTTTAAGCTGTTGAGCTTATCTATGATGCCTGAGTGGGGTATTGTGTCGAAGGCCTTAGCCAAGTCCAGGTAGGCTGTATGGACTGCTTTGCTCTCATCAATGGCTCTAGTGACTGTTTTGAAAAAGTCAACAAGGTTCAAAAGGCAGGATCTGCCCTTTACAAAGCCGAACTGGGTGGGGTCAAGTGTCTGTAGGTCCCCAATGTCTCTGTTTATGTGTTCCATAATGATTCTTTCCATAGCTTTGCAGACCAGGCTGGTTAAGCTTATGGGGCGGTAGTTCCCAGGGTCTGTAGAGGTACCCCCTTTGTGGAATGGGATCACTGTTGCTGTACGCCAGTGTTCAGGTACATATCCTGTAGTAAGGCTAAGGTTAAATAGCATTTTTATGTGCGGGTTTAGCTCCTCTTGGAGCTCACATAGCACGCAACCCGGGATACCGTCAGGTCCCATTGATACTGTGTTTTTAGCTTTGTTGAGGGCGGCTCTCACTTGGACATCTGAGATGACAGGGAGATTTCTTTCAGCTGGGATAAGTATTTCTTCTTTTGGGGGTGAGGGAGGGGAGAAATTTGCACTGAACCTGTCAGCCAGAATGTTGGCAATATCTGTGGGTTCAGTGTATTTTTTGTTGTTGTGAACTAACTCTGAGCATATCTGAGGGTTTCAGCCCAGGTTTCTAACATAGCTGAAGAAGGGTTTGTGGTTATCTTTAGTGTCCTTGGCGATTTTTCTCTCAAAGTTGGCCTTAGATGTTTTTATGAGAGAATGTAGTTTTCTGCTAGTGTTAATTAGAGATGTCTTCCCTTTATGGGATTTTGCTCTGTCGTGCAGTAGCTTCCTTCTTTTGTTATACAATTTGTTAATGGCTGAGGTCCACCAGACAGGATGCTTGCCTTTGGTGGAGAGGGACTTGGATTTATTTGGGATTGCATGATCCATGCATTCTTGGAGATGTCCATAGAAAGCATTTGTGAAGGATTCGGCATTGTGGGATGTGGTATCCACTGGCCCAATGGGCTTAAAGGATACCATCTCAGTATTAAGAAGAGTGAAGTCTGCTTTTGAGAAGTTTTTCACTGTGGTCTTTTGCACTGGGGGTGGAGGTGGGATATGTATATCCATGGTGATTAGTTTGTGGTCAGATCTCACTAGTGAGGGGTATACCTCCAGTGTGGAGCATTTTGTCCCCATGTTTGTGATGATCAGGTCTAGTATATTATCTCCCCTAGTAGGAGAGGTGACTAGTTGTTCCAGTGCATTTGAATTTATGAATTCCAGGAACCTTTGGGCTAGGGTGTTAGGGCTAGAATAATGTACCCAATCTATGTTTGGGTAGTTGAAGCCTCCCAGTATGATGGTATTTTGTGATACATTCATATCCTCCAATGTCTTCAGGAAGGCTGAGTGGGGTTCCTGAGATTAGGAGGGTGGTCTGTAACATGCTACCAGTTGTATAGCAGTTTTGCCTATGGTTAGTTGCACCTGTATGGTCTCTGATGCTTCATGTGTTGCTACTAACCTGGAGGTGTGGGTGTCCTTGATGAATATGGACACTCCCCTTTGTGGTTCGCCGGTTTTGGGGCGAAAAGCATGATACGAGGTATAGCCTGGTAGTGCTGGGGTGCTCTCAGGAGCCTTGAACCAGGTTTCAGTTACTGCACAGACGTCGATGTTCTCCATACTGAGGAGTGCATCGAGAGCCTGCATCTTGAGATTTAGACTTCTGGCATTGAGCAGCATTACCCTTAGTTTTTTTCCATTTTTGTTTTCTAAGGAGGTGGGTTTGTCTTTTGAGCCTTGCCTAAAAAGGCACTATGGGGGTGGCAAGAGCCTTAGCCAATATCCGGAAGCCCAGTGGTGACAGGTGCAAGCCATCCCTTGCGAAACAGCGTGGCTTGTCCAACATGTCATCCCAGGCAGACAGACATTGGATCCCCTTAGAATGACACCAGTACTTGAGCCAATTATTAAAGCTGATCATCTTGTCTTTGTATTGTGGCATCATTCTTGGTGAGGGCAAGATGCTGCTCAGGGTCAGGGTCATACCAGCCTGGGCTACATAATCAGAGATCTCCTCTATGTCTCTTTTCATGTAGTCCAGGAGTGCGTCTCAGGTCATTCATGCCAGCATGGACAATGGCGGAGTCATATTTGTACTTGCTTTGGAGTGACCCGAGTGTGTTATGTGGCGGATCCTAGCTCCCGATAGGCAGCTCAGTCACCCTCTCCTTGTTCAGCCTGGTAAGCGGGACATCAGTGTGTCTGACTATAGAGTCACCTATTACTAGTGTATCAGACATGGTGTTTGGCCTTAAGGGCTGTGATTGATTGACACACTGATTTATTGAAGTATGTGTTGCATGTGTTTTGTTTTGAGGTGGTGGGTTTTTGGATGCCTGCTTTGGGAGCCACTGTTGTTTTGGTAAGTTTTTTATTAGAGCCTCTGAGTATGTCTTTGTGTTTTTATGTGTTTGGTTTGCAGTTGTGGTAGGTCTATGTGGGACTGGGTTTGTTGTGTGTGTGGTTACCATCTCCTCCTGTCTGGTCATGCCAGCCCTGAGTTGAGAGAGTTCAGCCTCCAGTTTGGCTATATAGTTGCATCTCTCACATGTATTTGTGTTTGTTGGGAGGAGGAGAGGGTTGTCTGTGTACATGAGACAATTGTAGCATTGTCTCAAGATACCCAGATTTACCAGCTGAACTGGAGTGGACACCAGAAATATACCACTCGACATGCTAGAACAGTATAAGGGAGTGCTGTGCCTTTAAGGGAAGTGGATATTCACAGGGGTGGTAGGTGGATGTAGTGCTTACTTAGTACGAGAGTGCTTATTTAGTAGAGAAGTTTTGAGAACAAGTGCTAGGCTTATAATATAGCGACTAGTCTGATTATACTAAAAGTAGAGCTTCCTTAAGGGAAAATTTGAAGAGCAGACTTGGCGGAACCAGAAGAAGTTTAACCAGTGCTGCGCTATGCGCTGGCAGCAAAAGCCGTGCAAACGGATTTTAAACAGGGAACTTCAAAAGAGCTAGAAATGGTCCAAAACAACCAATTACTACAGCTCTTGTGCTGAGGTCACTTCTTACAGGGACAGGTAGGCTGCTCAAGGCTCCCCACTCCCACTGGTGAGCAAAGAAACTTCCTTCTATCCAAGTAAGGTAATGGACAACACAGGAACTACACCACAGCCCAGAATACAGCAATGCCTGTAAACTGGTCTAAACTAGTCGAGGAGAGGCGGGAAAACAAGGATTTTTTTTTGTTTTTAGATAGAAATACTGAAATCTGGAATTTCAGTATCCTGAGACCATAAAGGCAAAACTTCAAAATAGCGAAAGTGCATAAGCGCAAATCTGAATATATTGAATCTGCACTTATGCATTTACGCTACGTTATGTGAAGTGTTTGGCTGGGATGGTGTCTGGAATTTAAGGTGAGTGAGTGTATGTGAGTGTTTTTGTTAGGGTAGGGAGATGGAAGTATGATTGTGAGTGTTGGATGTTTTGGTGTTTGTGTATGTGTGTGTGTGTGCGTGTGTGTGTGTGTGTGTGTGTGTGTGTGTGTGTGTGTGTGTGTGTGTGTGTGTGTGTGTGAGGGATTGTAGAATGTCTGGGTGTGAGTTTTTTTTTTTCTGTTTGTGTGATCTTGGAGTTGTTATATATAAGTAGGGGGGGTGTGGGGGCACAGCCCCCTGCATGGGGGAGTGCAGGTGGGCTTGTCCCCCTGCCTACATTTAGTGTAGGGTTGTATAGTTTGTGTAGTGTGGGTAGAATGGTGTGTGTGTTGTGTGGTGTATGGTGTATGTATGTTCGTGATTGTGTGTTTTGTGCTTTTGGGTTTTGGGATTGTATGTTGTTCGCCTTTATAGTTTCGAGATACTGAAATTCAAGATGTCAGTATTTTGAGATTATAAAGGAGAACCATATATGTTATTTTATATGTATATCTCTATTTATATTATGTATATCTTTTTCCATATATATATATATGCATCTCCATACATATACATGCGTATATGTGTATATGTATATATATATATATATATATATATATATATATATATATATATATATACATATATATATATATATATATATATATATATATATATATATATATATATATATATATATATATATATATATATATATATATATATATATTTATTTATAAAACCTGACTAATTCTACAGAATCTTTTCCCTGCTGTTAAATGACTCTATTGCATGATATGTTTGAAAAAGCATCAGCAATCCTTGCAACACAAATGGTGTAGTGATACATTGTTCTGACTATTGTGTACAGGGCCCTGGGTTCGAACTTGGCAGGGCTGATTATTTTGTTTCTAGGCAGAACAGTGGGCTGATAGAAACAGGGTGATTAAAGCAGTTTCAAGCAGTTGTAAGCAGGTTTGAATGGGTTTGCATAACGCTTAGCGATGCCAATACAAGGTTAAAAGTACAGATGCTTAATCTATGTTGGTTTCACTTAGCATCGTGCAAACTCACTTAATCCTGCTTACTACCACTTACTCACACTTACACCTGCGCTAATTTCTTTAAAAGAAAAGAAAAAAGGGGTGATAGGAAAGTGGTGAAAAAGGGGCATGTTGCAGGAAAACAATGTGAAAGATAGCTAGGGATGTGCAGGACAAGGTCCATAGCTGTCCATTTCTTATATAGCAACAGCTGTGCATTTGTACAGAATTCAGAGGTGAATTTGGACACTCAAACCCCAGAGAGAGGGGTTAGGACAACATAAATGTGTTGTCAAACCAATTGTACTGGATTACATGTATCCAGTGGACATGTGTGTGAAATGGACAGCTATGTATGGGGCAATATTTTTTTGGAACAGATGCCCTTTTCTTTTCTTTTTTTTTTTTTGAGGTGAGAGTGGGATGTTGGGGTAGGGTTGTAGGTACATTTGGGGAGGTAGGTTGGGTAGGGAGACAGACAAGACAAACAAGACAGCAGACAGGGGTGGTATATGACACATGAGAGGGGTAAACACATTTTACAGGGAGGGTGGTTGGGAATCCGATGCCCATGGGCCCCCATACAGTTACATTGGGACTGAGATCCCCATGCATGGGGAGTCACCACTGCACCTTCATTGCCCCAAAGGTGGTTGTGCTGGGGGCTGGACAGGAAGGGCAGCCTGACCCTTGAGGTGTGCCACATGGCCCTCAAGCTGATGCAGCTGCTCTCCAAACTCAGATCAAAGGGTGCTGCTCACCAAACCCTGGACCTGACTGCTGGTGATGGCCTCCTGTCCGCACCCGCTCTGGGGGGTAGGGGCCCCATCCACTGCAGTGGATCCACCTGGTGGTGGTGCAGGACCAGCAGATGAGGGAGATCCAGGTTGGGTCCCAGACATGCTGGAGCCCGGTGCCATGACCAGATGAGGTGGGACAGGTGGATCCACTGGGATCTGCCTTTCCAAACATGCTGTGGTGGTGTTGAGGTTTTACAAAATATGTTAGTTAGTCATGAAAAACACATTTTAAGATTAGTTATAACAGCAAGCATGAGTGTTCCAACTAACCCCACAAGACAGATTTGAAACAGTTGCATAGCAAACAGAACACATGCATTAATGGAACAGCAGTATGCATCGTAACAGCATCCCAGTAACATTGACGGCAACAGGCCACCAACAATGGCATTTGAACAAGATATGTTAACATGCAAGCAATTAAACATATTAACAATAATATAACACAAATTCCAACACTGGGTTGGAGCACAAAATACCCATAGTATATGAGTAATAATTATTGATGCAGTTGGGTGGGGGACAGAAAATCCATTAATGACTGTTTATGCCTCTATTTTCCACAGCAGTACTGCTCAATAATCTATGGGTCTGCCCTCACTTTAGATCTACCTATGGCCATAGCTTCTGTAGTACAACCATACCTATTAAACTGTCAGCATAAAATGGTATGAGGCAAACTGTGACAACTCTGGGTACATGACTAGAGGGGACTCGTACATGTCAGAGTTACATATATGGCACAGGAGAGGTATCCTGAACTGCTGTTATGTGAGCGTGCTATAGGCATACATTAACTGGCTTCCTATCTGTGTCCAGGATTATTTGCAGCAGTGAACACTAACCATAACAGCGTGACACTTAAGAGACATGTATCGGAAGCATAATCTCTCAACCTCTTAGAGCATGAGATCTGGACAAAGCCATACATACGAGTTGGACAAAGACCCATAAATATGGACAATTTTTAGATATTGCTCTTACAAAAAAAAACTTAGGAAGTTGATAAAATTACAGGTATTGGGTTTGCATGGCTTTTCTGGTGAATATGACATCTGACACTTGTATGTCTATCATTATTTTCTAACTTCAGTCTATAATGGTTTGCCACTGATTTGCCATGACACCACTACTTTATGTAAAACAGACCATAAATCTAAGACAAATATCTGGACATTCAGTGAATATCTGTACAGTTGAGAGGTATGATTTGGAAAGACTGCATATTGTATGTACCTACCCTGCTGTCATTTGCAGGCATGTAGTGGGACAATTGAACAGTTGTACACAGTTCATTAGTATACCCTTCATACAACTACTGGCAATATTTACTTACCTGTAAAACCTGTGGGGAAAATATCTGTTAACACTACCTTTATTCCTGATTACTTTTGTGTAGATATGCACACATCTTTGTTCCACGCCCTTGATTTGAACTGTGTATGGGTGTGAAAAAATAACAACTAAGCTATTTCTCATCACACTGATCTACTGTGGAATTGCTGTTTCTTGTTTCAATGGTTTCTGCCTAATAGTCTCTTGGTTAGACAGTCTGAACTTGCAATTCTGTGATGCATGCATGACAGATAGTTATTGTACTGTGCATTACTCATTTGGATTACTACAACTGGGAAAGCAAAGGTTAACACAAGGCAATGCTGGATGGAACACACTTTGAAACTTGACATATTACCATTCAGGGTTCAGAGGTTAGTGCAGTATATATTACACATTTCATTTATATCTCGTTTTACAGCTACACCATCTATGGTTTCTCCTAACAGTTTGTTCACAGATGCACCTCAGTTAATGTATACTGTCAGAGCCATATTTGCTGTGAAGAACCTGTATACATTCTATATATGTCTACAACAACATACCAGAATAAACACAACAGTTTTTTTAAAGGTCTTTATTGTACTCCAATATTCGTCAGTCATACTTTTTTATTTATTCAGTTAACACAGTAACCGTATACCTACTAGCAGTAAGCAATGTACTCCTTCTTAGCTATTTTAACATAATACTGTAAAATGGATTTATAATCACCAGCCTGCCGGTGCAGCCTCAGTAGTCTATTACCATGGGCTTCCACATTACTAGCCCTCTCTGCTGTAGCTGTAGGGGAGAAAACACACATTATGCATGTCTGTCTATCACATTCTTAGGCTAGTATGTGCTACAAACTACTTGATAGTGATACTTACACACTACTGGAGCATTCAGGGCCCATCCATCTTGGATCCAGTGGTCCAAGAGCACCCCCTTCCTATGCTTTAGGTCAGCATAGAGGTGCCATGTCTGTTCACCAATAGCACTGGTGAGGTCACATGCGAGATGGTCCCATGCCACCACTTTGTATTGGGAGCCCTGGTCCTGACCCTGCACCAGTCTCTCCTCATGGTTTTTAACAAGGAGTCCAGCCATGACCCTGGACTCCCGAATGCTCCAGCTTTGCACCAGAAAGCACACTCCTTCTCCAACATCAGCCATTGTATTTGCACAGATGGACTATAACAGATTATGGTTGTATTCCCACCTGCTCAGTTTAAATAGTGTGATATTCCTGCCCTTTTCTGTCATTGGACAATTTTGAAAAGGTTAAGCACTATTAAGCAGTGCACAAACCTACTGAGCCAGTTTTAACACTGCTTAAAGGAGAAGTTGTTGAGCAGTGTTTAGCTGTGTGTAAATCCACTTAGCTGAGCTACCTGCTGCTTAGCATTCATGTCTTTGCAATGGTTATACTTGCTAAGCATAGCTGTGCATTGCTAATCATAGCTCATTTATAATTTTTTAAATATATCAGAGGGCTGACTTAATTTATTAAGTGTATATCATATACTTTACAAGACATCCCTCTATGTGCTTTCCTTACATTGGCAAGGGGTGTGACTATACGAGTCTATATTAGAACATCGAAGTTTCACAACTTTGAATGTCCTAATATCGACTCCTATTCAGTGAACACTGAAAATAGTGAAGCTGTGGAACACCAAATTTCTTCCTAGGGAAGGAATTTGGTTGGCTGTTCCTGTGGCTTTGCTATTTTTGGCACTGTGGTGGAAAGTTATGGGTCAGGATCAGGTAAGTGTGTGATTGTGTAGATGTGGGGGTTAGGGCAAGGGCTAGGTGAGTTAGGGTAAGGGTAAGGGTCAGATAAGTGTGCGATTGTGTGGACGTGAGGGTTAGGGCGAGGTAGGTGAGTTAAAGTTAGGGCACAGGTGAGGTGAGTGTGCGATAGTGACGGACCATAGGGTTAGGGTTTGGGTTAAGGTAAGTGGATAGCTAGTGATGTATGTACAGTTTAGTGTAAGGTTAGATGCAGGATTTTAGGTGTATGTGTGTGGATTGCTGTTTGTTTGGTGTGCTTGTGTTGTATGTGTGTCGGAACAGCAAATTTTTTCCCTGGGGAAAAAATTTGCTGTTCTGCATGTTTGATGTTGTCAGCATTCACTGAATAGGGGTCGATATTAGAACATTATAAAGTCAATGTTCTAATATAGGCCCGTGACTATACTGTATGGGCCACTTGTGTGTACATGGGTGGTTTCACATATTATATGCACTCACACTTACAATGTACACCAGCTACACTACCCTGGTTGACAAATAATAGTTGCTACATAATTTAAGTTTGCAAAAACAATTTTAACAGTACGTTCCCATACAAAAATAAGTTGCCTGTCTTGGTACTCAAACCATGAATGCCTGCATACAAAGACAGGACTCTAACCACTACACGCTCTCAGCTTAGGAATTTTACCTGTATATTTGTATTTATCTCCTATGGGATGTTTAAGCTATGGTAAGCGGAGGGCCATAACACTCACACCCGTTTAGCCACGCTTAAACATTCCTTAGTCTAGAAAAAATATATAATATTATTATTATATTATTATGTTATTTGAGTATTGTGGTGTTCTGACAAGTCATTCGATAATTCATGCTAATGCATGACCTGTTTTCTTTCAACTTTCTAAGTTTGTGAGGGCAATATGTATGTTGTGTCCCTTTTCAGGGATTTATCCCCCATTATTTATGCATTTAGACACATTTCCTGCTTTAGAAGATTGCGGAGATGTTGTACGGAACTTTTACAATGCAGGGAGTGTGTCATAGAACCTGTCACACACCCCCTGCATTGCTTGCCTGATGCCATGTGTATTTCAATGTCCATGGACATTGAAATGATCATTTATTTAATTTCAGTGTCCGCAGACACTGAAATACTGGCATAATATTAGAGTAATTCTCTAATATTATGCCAGATCCTATTAGAAAGTGCCATACGGTACTTTCTGAGTGCAGGGTGCATGTTCAATGTCCATGCACTACTTGAACACTCCCCCTGCACTCGTTCACAATTCATGTCTGTGTAGGGTGAACAGCAGCACACCTTCATGAATTTGCAAGGCACGCTGCTGTGCTATACAGACACAAACCATTCCATGCAGGAATAGTGCTATTCCTGCATGGAGTTTATTGAATCCCAGGGCTTGTCTTTCCAGGGTTCATGTCATTATCTTCATAATCTGCATGGGAGTAGAATTTGAAAGCCACCGTGTCTTAGAGAAAACAATGCCTCCCTTATTCTCCTGCAGGGTTAGCCATCCAGCTGCTTGAACTTTGGTCTAGATGATTGTCTCTGTTGAAGTGACACCCAAACCCCATGTACCAAAATGTGAAAAGGAGTTGGGGATGGATGGAATGCCTCCCATATTCTCCATAGAGGTAGCCATGACCCTTATACCCCCTTACTTAATATAATTAAATGTAATGTTAGTGCACTGCTGGGAAATGTGAATATCCTCTGCAACAGCCCCATTTGAAGATAATGCATGTTCTCACTTACATGTATTCACAATAACATCCACTGTAACCAGTTCCTATGACTCTTTATTTCTTAATGTCTTTACTTTCTTCTCTACTTCTGTATATTTACCTGTGTCTTTTGCCATCTTCTTTACATTGATGTTTGAAATTCATTTTCTGTTTGCAGTCAAGTGGTAAACTTTTCCCAGGTCTACCTTAGCAAAGATAGCAGATACATGATGGGTCCACTTAGTTATCAGAATGATGATGCATAAACAATTAGATAACATGGTAGTGCAAGTCTTTTTTTGTATGACTTTTGCCCCATGCCTGATGACCATTAAGTTTCCTCTTGATCATATATTTCTCTGCCCAAGGGGACAATAATTCAGGCAGCTGTGAGGGTTTGTTGTGCTTTCCCCTGAACCCTGGCAATGATAGCATGTTTTAATTTTATTTTTTAAGGCTGTAACCATGTTTTTTGGCAATAGTCACACTTGTGCTAATGTGAGGGCTGCCTACATCCTATTTTCTGTAAATGTATGCTCCCATCACATGTGCCTCTAAGGGCTACCATCCCTGGCTTTGGTGGTAACATCCATATGCACCTGGCACTGGTTCCCTACATCACGATGGGCTTCTATTCACCAGCCATGGCCCTATCATTACGTCAGTGTCATGAGCAAGGTTGGAACTACTGTCCTTCTCTATCAGGATGGCTATGTCAATCCTCCATGCCTTTGCCATCAGGCTCCTGAGCCAGTAAAACTTGGGTCACTTGAGATGTAGTCAAGGCTATAAGTCTCTCTATGCCCCCAGTGCAAGTTTCCCTGTAGTGCACGTCTTTCCCTTGCTAGAAAGCTAGGGCCTAGCATTCAGGCCTTTACTTCAAATCAGTTTACTGGTAGAACACCCAAAACAAAGAACATAACACTGTTAAATACAATCCTATATTACTACACCTAGTAAGTAAAAGTCTCATTATTAGATACCACTGAGAAGGCTATGATGTTACAAATGATGAGTCAATGTAGCAATTCCTCTTCCAAGTAAAAGCTATTGAAGAAGCCTAAACAATAACCAACCCCACATTTGTTTCCTTAGGGTGGCTTATATGAAAGAGTCAAACAGCAGTTTATTCATATGAATTTGTTAACTGAGTGTGTGAGCTGGTCCTTGGACCCTTTTCACCCATGACCCGGGTGCATAAACAGAAGTACAAAACAGTAGTTAATATGTACATGCAAACACAGACTCACAAAACAGTAGTCATATGTATAAACAAACACAGACTGTCTTACAACATAGTTGTCATATTTAAATACAGTATAATAGAATTACAGCATAGTACATCGGTCATACCAAACATATTTCCTGGAAGATCTGGCACCCAGTGCCATCCCCGTATCTGTTGCCTCCTGAACCCCTCAACTTTAAGTTGAGGAGCAAAAAAAAGGACCTCTTCTTTCATTTTAAACTGTAGCAAACTGCTTGCTACATTTATAACAAACGCTACAGTTTGTGCCACAACTTGAGCCATAAAGCACGTCATTTTCAGTTCTGACTGCAAATGCAATACTAGCATTGATTTATGAATGACAGCAATGCACTAAAATGATCAAATCTGTATATCGTCTGCTGATCACACCCCCAACACATTTTGCTGAGAGCAACTGCCTCCTTCATCACCCCCTCCAGCAATGCCTCTGCCAGAAAACATACAGTAGCAACTAAATTTGTTAAAAATGTTCATAGTTGATGGCAGTAACATTTTCATCAGCATGTAATCAACCAGTATATCACAGTATACTTTGTCCCTTTCCACCCTAGTATTATATAGCTTCATTCAGTACTTCACAGGAGTCATATAATGTAGTTAAAGGATTTGCAGAGGGAGTGGTAAGATACATACATTAATGGCATCTTAGAGGAAGCAGAAAGTAGTTGTTACTGCTTTTGAGTCTAGGGGTATAGTAGTGAGTATTGGAGGTTCATAGGCTTTGGTGTTAATCACAGTGTTATTTGCAGTCTAAATATCTGATATTAAGCCCTAATTTTATAGCAAGACTAATTTATTTCAAGATAACAGCAAAATAAGACATATGATTACAGATGAATATGCTAGCCAAAATATCTACACTAAATCAATGAAAACTAGCCTAACGGCATCAAATGAGATTATATTATTATTATTATTAGTAGTAGTAGTAGTAGTATTATTATGAATAATAAAATCTACTGTGTGTGGACTGGTCAAAGAATCCTTTTAAGCTACATCCAGTCCTTAAGCATTCACTGCAGAGAGTGTACATAGAAAAACTATATCACTTATTATTCTACGTACATACATACTATTAACATAATACTAAGATTTCTAGAGATCTTCAGTTTGTAATACTTATTGGATAAAACATTTCAAAAAGAAAGAAATGATAAGAAATCATTTTACAAATCTGCAGCCATTTGCCTCACTGAGTATTACATTTGTGTCATGTCTTAGCCTAGAAACACATAAACAATTGTGTTTGCATCCCTTTTTAAATTATTTCTTTTTTAAATATCTTAAAAGGTCCGATGTTTGTGATTTTTAAAAGGCCTGGTGTTATATTTGACAAGTGATGTGTTATTCTTTTTCTAATGAATATATTTGAGAAGACATTTGAAGACCTGTGTAAAGGCCTGATGTTATTGTTGATCAGCAATGTATTATTTTTTTTCTATTGAAAATACCTAAGGGAGCTATTAAAGACCTGTGTATCTTATGTGCCTGTCATTTCACAATCTGGACTTGTTTTAGTTCACACTATATCTAGCTGCAGTGGCTGTTTTCTCTTCTCTTACTAAACACTCTGTATGACAAGCCCCATTTTACTCCCTGTATGCTTTTTAATAGTTTCAACCACTGGTGTACCAATTCCTCAGGAGCTGACTCAGGAGTGGTACATTCTTGTTTTCTAAGTCATTTACATAGATCGTATTAGATAAACAATGACATTTACAGAATAAAACAATGTTATCATTTTGAGATATTCTCCATAAGATATTTAACAATCATTTAATGTACTCCCGAGCTTTCCATTGTGTCTATCTACATGAAGTAATTATCAATGTAGTCCTGCCTGAGTACTGACATAAATGTTGCACTACAATGGAAAATCATTCTGTTCAGATGTCATCAAATGCTACAGCTGTTTCTGTACTTTAAAATGTGATACTAGTTTTTGCTGACTGACGGTGCACTCTTGTAATGTTGATGCAGTTTGTCCTAGAATCCGCATCACATGCATGTTTTATGCAGACTCATCATTCTCTGTGAAAGGCCAAGAACTACAAAGAACTTTTAATCAGTCCTTAGAACAATCATCACCTAATGATCACATGTCCTTCATGAATATTTGTTTCAACATCTAAGATTTCCCTGCTAATAATCTAACATCAATCTTTAAAAAATATTTGGCATAAAAAGGTATGTGAAGGTTGTCTGAACGTCAAACATTTGGCAGTTCTTTAAAACTAATGAAAATATCTTTAATCACTGTGAAGAAAGACAACAAAAAAAATATGAGGTGGTTTTGCCCTTCTAAAGTACTTTTAGTCATTTAAACAGCAGTTATTGGAGATGGTACAGAATAGTCTAGAAGAATCTGAACTCACTGTCTCTTAGGCTGTAGAATCTGCAATCAGTTAAACAGAGAAGTGCAGCAGATATGTGAAATCAAGTCTATATGTGCACATATCTGCCCTGCATTAACCAGCATTCTAGAAGCCACTTAATGGCTTGGAGCTCTAATCTGACACGTCACACCAACCAGCCTTGTCTTGGGCAACGATTTTCTCCACTGATGAACTTCAGTGTATTGTGTACATTCAGGGCATGACTGAATCATCAGCATGACAATAAAATGCTCATTGTTTTCCAGTGTTTTGTAGCTCTTTCTGCTGAATGTAGAATAGGAGTATGCTGACACAAAACAATAATGCAGCGGTAACAGAGGAAGCACCTATTATATCTAATAAAAACAAAATTTAAAGTCCACATCTGAAAGTGTGATAATTCTTTATACAGCTGTGCATCAATACACTCAGGGGGTTGTATGGTATAGGAACTAATTTACTGTATTACGCAATTAAAGACCTCAATTTGAAATCCATGCGTTTTGTTGGCTGAAGTTAGGACATGTCATTTTTTTTTTGTTAGCCCTTATTCCAGCTTGGCAGGAATAAGTTCTGTACCAATTGTTTAGTGCCTTCTGGGGATAGAAAGTCAGACATTTTCTTTGCCCAGGAAAAAGTACACATGGACATTGATCAGGTACTGCTCCATGAGACAAACTCTCCATGGTGCTGTAAGTTATTAATAGTGACACATGAGTGTAAGTATATTAACCAAAATGTGTGTGTGTGTGTGTGTGTGTGTGTGTGTGTGTGTGTGTGTGTGCATATATATATATATATATATATATATATATATATATATATATATATATATATAAATTTAATGTTCTGTTTTATATTCATAACAATGTATATCTTATTAATATAAACTAATAAATGCACACACACACACACACACACACACACACATACAAATGCATATACATGAATGTATATGCATATGTGTGTGTGTGTGTGTGTGTGTGTGAATATATATATATATATATATATATATATATATATATATATATATATATATATATATATATATATGGGTCTACCTGGTAAGACCGACATGGGAAAACACCGACAACGAAATCACTGACATCACAAAACTGAAAGTTCAAAAACACGAAACATCACATGCCCGGCAAGCCACAATCTTGACAATCAATAAACAAAACAAATCCTCTGTCCAAAAAGCACACACACAGCACAAGGACACCAAAAACCTTACAAACCTACACTAAACCTTACATACACAACTATCTATGCACTAACCTTAACCCAAACCCTAATCCTAAGGTCCGCCACTATCGCACACTCGCCTAACCCACGCCCTAACCCTAACTCACTTAACCCGCCCCTAACCCTACAGTCTGTCACTATCGCACATTCACCTGACCCACGCCCTAACCCTAACTCACTTAATCTGCTCCTAACCCTAACCCCATACTTACCTTAACATGTCGGTGTTCTCAGCGTCGGGATTTTCAACTGTCAATCATCTCCATTGTCGATCTTCCGGTGTCGGTGTTCTCGTCGTCGGCATTTTGCAGTTTTGGCGTTATCAGGTAGACCCATATATATATATATATATATATATATATATATATATATATAGATATATAGATATATATATATATATATATATATATATATATATATATATATATATATATATATGGGTCCCCTTTACATGGTTGACATTTCAGAATGCCGAAAACCATATGGCCAAGACCATATGATCGTTATTCGAAATGTCAACCAAGCGGAACCAGCATCTCCATACAGTGCAGAATGGAAAGATTTACATCTTCTGCACTGTACTGTGATCTGGGAGTTGGTATATTTAAGTTCCAGGGGGTGTGGGGGGTGCAGGGGTCCAGACCACCCCTGCTAGTAGTGTGAAGGTAAGTTATTGTTGTGTTTTTTTGTTTTTTATTACATGGTCGATATGTCGAATGCTTATCATATGGCCTCGGCCATATGGTCTTCGACATTCTGAAATGTTGACCATGTGAAGTAGACCAATAGATATATATATATATATATATATATATATATATATAGAGAGAGAGAGAGAGAGAGAGAGAGAGATACAGACATATACAGACATACATACACAAATATGAGTATCTAATGATCCACTGATATGCTGTTTATCATCAAATATTAAAAAAAAAATCTACATGTGCAACGTCCCTGTGAAACTCATAGCCAGGCTCTGCAGTGGATCATGCAAAGGGCAAGTCCAGCTTCCCAATACACTATGCCAAGGAGCTGTGTTCACAGAAGAGTGCTTCAGTCTAGTGTGATGAAATGCGTGGCACACACACACACACACACACACACACACACACACACACACACACACACACACACACACACACACACACACACACACACACACACACACACACACACACACACACACACACACACACACACACACACACACACATGGAAATAATCATGCTTACTCTACAGTACCTGGGTCTTTAGCTAACCTGTTGCAGTTCTGTGCCAGGGGACATTGAAGACATATTCATGCACAGACAGTGTGGGCTTCCATGGGATCAGGAAATATATTGACTGCATGTGGCATTTATCTGAATGGTGAGAATGTTGTTTGGGTACTTATTATGTCCAAAGCCATGAATATGAGTGCAGTGTTTCATAGCACATACCCTCTAATATAAAACTGCATGTTTGGCATATACAACAATAGGAAATGCTTATAGGTGTATAGCATGTCACCATCCACATTGCAGGGAATGCCAGAGTCTATTCTCCAGAGCAAACAGTTAGCTAAAGCTTCTGTTCAGTCATAGACGTGGAAAATAATTCAGTCCCTGACATCCAGTTACTGCAGGTATTTAAGGGGAGTGCATGTGATGATAGTCACTCTTGACACTTAGGGTGTGTGGATCTGTGGTTTGACGGAAGTTCAAAATAGCAAACTGTGATTTTTCAGTTGGCTCTCCGGTAGCATCAGTAGTACTGTCAATCATCTATTTGTGTTATTCTTTACTTAAGGGGTACTGTTCACTGTACAGGAATATCATATAGAGCTGTAATAATGTCTTCAGAAGCCACCTTGCAGTGGTACATCTACAGTATTATGAAATCTTATGAATTTACACTTGATGCATGTTGTGTATATGCTGCTTCATAGCAACTTCTTTAATGTTGTAATAAACTATTTATAAAGCAGTTTGCAGCAGCATGGTAACTGTTTGTGAGCAACAATTTGTACTGCTGTTCTTAAAGCCATGATTGTGATGAGATACCAGCAATGACAACAATGGAGTTATCATTGTGTACTGTTGTGCTCAAACATCAAGATGGTGAAAGCAGCCATAATGGACACTGGTTATCGTTGCTCAGCAATATAAGCAACATGCATGCACACCATAGTAAGTGCACACCATAGTGAGTGCACACCATAGTGAGGGTTTACCATGCTGTGAAGACATACACCCAAAGGAGCACACATGGTTCAAAAAAGGTAAGCTTTTATGCAATATTCACACAATTATCAGCTGGAATATCCTTTTATGAGCAATGTCGATTTACTATTAAACTGACAGCATACTGATCGGCTAAGCAGCAGTTGATTAATTTCATGACTAGGTGTTGAAGTAGGCAAGAGAGTTATTGTCCTGTTATCAATATCTCTGAAATGCATACAAATGAATGTGGCGTACTATGTATTGGTCTGTACATACCTGATAACTAATATTTAAATGCTTAATGTTGCCTTATATGTGCTAGCATTGTAATACAATACTGGCAGTTGATTGAGTTAACATCATCAAAGCATAGATTTATAAGTACTGGCAACTGCCACATCTGTTGGATAGCCAAACAAAAACAATAAAGGAAAATGGGTTGGCATAACTATCATCATAATGGTTATAAGTGACAGTCACTTGTGTTGTTACTTTTTATAGGTAGCCACACATACAAAGAGTTTGACGGCATCACTGCCAGTTCAACAGGTGTCGCCTTTACACCGAATAATGACTGTGGAAGCATATATTGAGTAGTAATAGCATTTGAACCAAAGATAAATCATTATTTCTGTGACAACATACAGGCAAGGTACATCATCATTGCATCTTGCATGGATGCTGCAGCTAAAGTTGTACTCTATAATGCATATTGATGTATGCAGTACCCTAATGAAATATTTTGTCATGAGGTTGATGATCTCTGTATTACCCTTCAGTGAAAATGCAAATAGTGCACAGGTAACCACTGCTGCTTGGGTAGGTCAGTGTGCAATGTCATAACTATGAAATTGATGTTACCAGGCTATTGTCAGAGAGCATAAGACATTAAACGCATGACAATCTACTTATGTACCATTCTAAGTTGTTTTCTCATGGGTTTACTAAAAAAGTAGTGCATCTCAACTACTGATATCACAGTATATCAGTAACATGTGATATCACAGTATATCAGTAGCATGTGATATCACAGTACAACAGTAATGTGATATCACAGCAAAACAGTATCATCTGATATCACAGAACATTAGTAACGTGATATCACAGTACAACAGTAAAGTGATACCACAGTATATCAGTAACATGTGATATCACACATCAGTAATGTGATATCACAGTACATCAGTAACATGTGATATCACAGTATATCAGTAACATGTGATATCACAGTACATCAGTAATATCTGATATCACAGAACATTAGTAATGTGATATCACAGTACAACAATAACCTGTGATATCACAGTATATCAGTAACATGTGATATCACAGTACATCAATAACATGTGATATCACAGTATATCAGTAACATGTGATATTACAGTACATCACTAATGTGATATCACAGTACAATAGTAACATATGATATCACAGTACATCAGTAACATGATATCACAGTATATCAGTAACATGTGATATTACAGTACATCAGTAACATGTAATATCACAGTACATCAGTAACATGTGATATCACAGTACATCAGTAACATGTGATATCACAGTATATCAGTAACATGTGATGTCACAGTACATCAGTAACATGATATCACAGTACATCAGTAACATGTCTTGCATAAAATTTACTAGTTCTGAAAATACTTCACGTAGACATAACTGCAGTGATTCTGTTAAGACATACAGCATGGAAGCTCCGTACTCAATAGTTATGTCTGTTTAAGGTGTACATTTTTTCACATCTATGCAGTGACAAAGCTTGCATTAGCAAGCACACTAGTTTCAGCGGTGCTTGCTATTTCTGGTATCTTCTTGACATCAGTAGGTACTGACTGGATACAGCTGGTAGATCTGCTTTGAATGCTACTACACTGTGACAATTCGCAATTCATTAGAGAAAAGTATGTGTCTGCAACAACAACAGCAGTTGTGCATTCCAGTTTGTTCACTGCAAGGTAAAGAACTGCATCGAGTTTCGTATATAGTTGTGACTGCTTCACATGCAGAATATTAATTCTATATACCCCGACTAACACTTTTCTGATTTAGTTTTGTTTCAAGGTATATGGAAACATTAACAAGTGTTGTCTTCACCCTATGAAAGGCCATTACAGCATATAACCTGGCAAAGAGTCAAAGTTATGAGTGTTATGGTCACCAGTAATAACATCAAACCACAAAAGGTGCTTGTGTACTGCTTGCAAGGCAGAGAATTAGGTTCAGTAGTGGCTGGTGTGTGCATACATGAACACAACCTGACCTTACACACCAATGGCTTCAGTACACTATTGGCTAATTCCTGTTTCCATGCCTCTGCTACAAAATTAATTTCCACATAGCAGTACTTTCTGCAATTTAGAGAATGCTAACATGCAAGAATTCAGGTAGGTGTACTTAGCTGTCACAGAAGGATTCAGAAATGATTTAGAATAATGTTCGTATTAGAGCTGTAACTAGGGCAGGATGAAGGGAACATCTGCCCTGGGCACAAGCTGTTAGGAGGCATGACTGACAGGTGCCAAAGACACAGGAGTACAGCACCAGTATTGCTTTATGAAGCCACAGGGATATTGCGGCTTCATAAATGAATGCAGATCCAGCATTTTAATCACAGCTGAAGCTCTGAAGAATTCAATGTGTAGTTATTTACCTGCATGATACATTTACAGCAAGTAACTTGTAACAATCAGAGCAAAACTGCTTTTTACAACAAATTTAAGAAGTCCTTTTTTTGTATATTTTCCTTCTCAACTTTGAGATGAAGGGGGCTCCAGTTCAGGTAACTGCACAGGGCACCAGACAACACAGGTAAAGTTCTGCTACTTATTATGGTAAAGCATTGTTTTTCTACATCATGTTGATGTTCTATACAACAACATATGGACTCCACTAAAATGTTGCCTGTAAAGAGCATTTGTCAAACAAAAATGTTATTCTTTGCCAATTGTAACACGGCCACTTATTTTTCCTTCCTGATAGACTTTGCAGTGACAATCATGTTGAGGTTGAAGGTTGACGAAGGATATTAGTAAGGAAAAGGAAAGATTATTGTACTTTACAGTGATATTTGTGATATTTGACAATCTGTTTTAACTCAAAGGAAGTGCAGCCTTGTCTGTTTTTCAATGCGAGTGTGCATCTTTCTTTATTTATTTATTGCTGGCATGCTTTGAACTACGTTTTTGAGCATTTCATGCTTGCATGCTTGTTGCACTGTATTTGTTGATGAAAACAAGTGTCTGTCTTTACTTAAAATTGTCATCAGAGCAGAATAGTCATAGCTAGATGATCTGGTGTCCAGGCTGTCCGAAAACTAAGGGAACTATGCTCTTCCCTGAAACTTGAGGACTAAAACTAAAAGAGCTCACAAACAGATTATGCAAGCTCCTTGCTGCAGTTGTGAAATACACTGTAATTTAGTGGCTTGGTAGCTGTATCAAGCAGCTTGCATAAGCTCTTTGCTGCAACAACAAAGTACATTTATTTAAGATGCTGCAATATCAGGCGTAGCTTTTTAAATAAATGCTGGTACTCCAGTTGGACACCATCAGACAATAAACAATCCTGTGATATGGCATGTATCACAGTAACTTATGTAAATAACAAGGAAAAAAATCAATTGAATGCTGCACAGGAAGAGATGGCCTGCATCTGCCCCCTCATTGATTTTGATTATTATTCTAAACAAGAAACTCTGTTCGCTACAAGCCCTTCTCAACCTGGAGGACCCTGATGTCTGTATATTGACTGAGACATGGTTTAAAATAACAGAGAGCACTCCAGCTGTGCAGGGTTATAATGCCTTCCTGACATTTAGACCAGCTACTATGCAGGAAGGGGAAAAAGGTAGAGGTGTCTCAATCTACATACAAAAGGGACTCAAATTAAGTTTGGTAAAGCAGCATGATGCATTAGAGTCTCTTCATGTCCAAATAACCACTGGAAAGGACCTGTATCATATATCATTCCCTCAACACTTATCTACAGGAACTAGAATCGCTCTGCATTATACATAATACCATTTTCCTAGGTAATCTAAATATCCAGCTATAGACTGTTTAACCTATACTACCACTAGTGCACAAGTACAGAAATTCCTGGATTTGTTAATAAAAATGCCCTGGAAGTACTAGTCAGACTACCCATTAAGGGGAATAACATCTTGGATTTTATCCTTACTATCATGTGAGCATCTTGCACCATCCCTTGCATATCTTCCTTACTTGCTAGTTCTGATCATAAAGCAGTCTCCTTCAAAATAAAACTGAAACCAGAGATTCCTTCCACACAAGGTACCTTTAGAAATGTCTTCAAGACAAATTACTTAGTCCTAAGTGATACATTGGCAAGCTTTCAAACAAACCTAGTTAACTCCATTGAATATGCAGAAACATACACCACCACACTATACCAGCATAGATACAGCCGTACCCTATAGGAACAAGTGAGAGCAAATTCCAAAAAAAAAAAACCTACATGGTGCAACCATAATCTTAACAAGTTTTATAATAAAAGGAAAAGAATTTTGATCAAAAGTAAGAAGTGTAACTCCTAGAATGTTAAAGCCCTTGTCACTGAAACAAACAAACAACTCAGAAGTTTAATAAAATCCACCAAAGTCGTCTGAGACTAAAATAACTACCCACGCCAAAAACAATCACAAGGCATTTTTTTAGTTATGTTCATAATCTCAACAGCAAAGTGCAGCAATGTGCTGAGTTGATTGTGAACTGTTAGCCATCCTGCAGGAAGGTCTGTCTTAACTAAATAACTGGTGCCAATATCATGGACTGAAGCTAAATACCAAAAAATGCATTATTATATCCTCTGTGAAGTCCTCTATCCGAGGGAACTAACACATTGACAAAATGTTCCTAACAGTTGACCCAGTTGTTTGTGATTTGGGAATTTATGTATTCAGTGACCTAACTTTTGACCAACATGTGTCCATTGCTGTAGGTCCCTCTATATTGCACAGCTTATAAACAAAGGGACTGTGTCAAGATCTAGAGGTGTCATTGTCCCAGTTTACTCAGCCCTCATTAAACCAATCATTGAGTATAATGCTGTCTTTGCCATGTATCTTTCCAGACACATGCGACAACTGGAACACTCACAGAGATAACTTACTAAAAGGATATAAGGCCTAAGCAATAAGTTGTACATGAACTGACTCAAATTCCTGTCAGTATGCTCCACATCTCACAGACTGGTAAGAGGTGACCTGTGTTTGGCATACAAGGCATCCTCCAACCCAGTACTGATGAATTTATTGCACATCAGCAAGTCAACTGGCATCAAAGATACTTGGTCAAAAGATCTAAATCTCTTCTGCAACATCAACGGAATGGTCTGGAGGGACAGGTATATTTCACAGGGGATGCCACTGCTCTGGAACAAACTCCCCATACACATAAAACCAAGTTTATCCTTGTCTATATTCAAGTGCAACTTGGATCCTTGGATGGGAAATGGAAAATTTACTACAGAACTGTCCCCTGTACTACTAGTTGACAGCCGCAGCTCCTAAATGCTTTATTCCATGCATGTGCCACACAAATTATCTATGGTATGATCCCGGTTATTCCCATTAGGGGTAATATATAATCATCAACTATAGGATGGGTAAAAATCAATCTTTCTAAGCAAATGGGGTAGGTTAATTCAGGCACAAAAAGGGAAACTGTCTAGGCTTAAAGTGGTCCGCAAAGGCAGCTAGTCTAGTACTTACATATGAACCTGTAACAGGATAGCAAATGTAGAGCAGGTAATACGCCTCCAATGACCCAGAACTCAACAAAAGTTAAATATTTGGTACGCAGACAGTAGGCAGCATATGCATATTAAAAATAACAACAGTAAGTAAAGGGTCACATGCTGCACATTCTTACCAAACAGTTTAAGTCAGAGCACTATGTGCCAATGCCATCAATAATAGCTATCATTAAACCAGCATATTTGCTCAATTTCAAATATGTACACAAATTAATTGACTCATCATCTTCTAGTGGCCTGTATAGCTCTGTGAATTAATAGAGGTACTGCATCAGGGCTCCTGTGCTTTATATAGATAAAAACTCAGGATGACTCAGTAATGAACACTTTCGACTCCAAATAAGAAAACATATCTTAGTTTTTAGCATAGTAAACGTAGGTAATCCAGAGGGCTAAAGTGAAGTCTGGTATCCCACCTGTGAGCCAGAGTACAAAGGATTAGTCCAGTTAAAATCACTTTAGGTAACAGATTTATTCAGGTTAAGTAGGTAGAAGGACGAGTATTCTTGTTCGCACAAGATCACTTATCCATCTGCCTACTTACCTGAATCAACTACTTGAAACTTTAACAAGATGTCTTTATTCCTCCCACAGGGAGGGTATCAGAGAGAGTTTCCATGATCTATTAGCTAAAGTGATTTATTCTGGAATAATCCTTTGTACTCACTTCTTAGCAAAGTACTGGCAGCACCCGTTTTCCTAAACTGTTGCCATGATCTGAATTTCACCACAGTGGCATCTGAAAAAGGAAAATAAATTACAGATGTCAGTGCTTGGCATAAGACCTGTCCATTTCTGTATTATAAAGCTGTTGCAGCAATACAAGAAGAGTTGCCCATCTGAGTGAAAAAGCACCTGAACATTTACAGTTCATAGGAACTTTCTATAGGTGATTGGTTCCACCTGCCATTTACTATATATATTTAATTACAAAGCTTAAGCAGCAGTGAAAAAGTTCCCTTAGAATGAGTCTCCAATGTAATCTACAGAAGGTGGGAAACAAACTCATGAGAGGGAGAAGGGACCAGCAGGGAACTCACGCCGACATGCACACGCAAACATTCACACTAATGCAGCAATCAGGCTGTGAGGAAGAAACACAACAAAGTATCAGGTAACGGCTGCAACTGTACAAGCATATTTCTTTGTATAAGTTAAGTAGGTACATGCTAAACTTGCTAATGGCACTGATCAATCTGCCCCATAACCTACTGCATCAGCACAAGAAGTGCCTTAAAGCTAGAATTAGCCTCTTAACATTACTGCCTTACCCTGCATCAGGAGGTTGGCATCATAAGTCAGCATTACTATGCAACAGTGCCTAGGCTAATGTGTGGTTCTATGAAAGGTGATGGCATGCATATGTACACAGAGACACACACACACACACACACACACACACACACACACACACACACACACACACACACACACACACACACACAAACACATATACACACACACACACACACACACACACACACACACATATATACACACACACTGAAACTACCAGTACTGGCTGCAGGCTTACTACCTGCATCATGGAGGCCCGTATGTAAAGCTTATCAGAATCTTGCTGTGGAAGGAGATGCAACAAGCAAAGCAGCCCTTACGCCATAGCACTACAGCTCCTCAGACAGATAAGTATATCCTATATTGCTAAAATTCTAGGTGACATCATACAAATATGTAGTAGTGGCATACTGGCTGCTAGAACAAGTGAAGTAAGCCCATTTAATGTGAAATCCATTTCCCAGTGCTAAAGCAAGCCCCTGCTGCAAAACCTGCAAAACGGGGCCTACTGAGCAATCACTTAGTTTTACTTCCACATTTATTTAAGTCAGCTTGAAAACAAAACAAGAAGTACAATAAATAATTCCATTTCATGTGTTTAATCTCTACAACTGGCCATAAAATAGTTCAACTCTTCCCAGTGCTGTATAAATGTGTTAAAAAGTGAACTTTCTTACATGACAAGCTCAGTGCAGTTACACCTTCATAGTTAACGAACACAGAAATACCTCCTAGAGTTGTTCACACCTTTAGTAAAATGATAATTCTTCAGCTTTCTCATTCATGCTGCTAGTTAGCACTACTTCACTTGCAAACATGCTTTGTAGAAATCACCACCACTGGGCAACCAAAAACATCACTCGTGACATAAGTAAGTTTTAAAAATTCATATTTAAAGAAAAATCACATTTTGTGCAAGGCTGTATCTATTACTATATGCATTTGCACCTACAGAAGAGAATCACCCAGCTCTATTCCATTCTCGGACAATATTTTGAATATCTGTTTCAACAAACATTTCTTTCTCATTTTTTTAAACATTTTGAAAAGGCTCACATCACTCTTCAAACAGATGGTGATCCATTTCCTTCGGATAAAAAAGCATAAACAGTTTCTCTTTTCTTGCTCCAGATAGGATTGCTGTAGACTGCACCAAGTCTTCCCTTACTAATAAGCATCTTTCTGCATTTAACATTTAACCATGGACAGCTATGTACAAAATACCACTCAAACTATGAAATCTACAAATGATTCTCTATTCTGTAATGCATTAAAGTCAACTGGTGTCATGATACTGACATGCTTCCAAGATCCACACTGGGTTTACATATACTGACAGCAATGTCCCATAATGAGATATCCAACTTCATGACTGCAAGTCAACTCCAGGGAGAGGCAGGAACTTACAGAGGTGATGTTCAGATGTTTCAATATGTGTACGAGCCTTCACCAACTACAAATCACAAACACTCCCCTAAAAGATGACACGGTTGTGACTGCAAACTAACTATAACCTATATATTCCACACCTGACGTGACGCTTTACATGCTATACGGGTTCCCTATAAATTGTGCAGTGGGCAAAGGCTACACCACATGAAATCTGATAGCTGGGTTAGAAAACATTCATGTCTGATGCATGATGTTTGCAGGTTGACATGCTTCAGTCATGCCACTGTAACACCCCAGCTGCATGTATTGTAAGTACATATATGGTCTACCATAGTACGCGGTTTTCTACCAGCATTTCACTGGTTCCAGAAAATGAAAGTAATGGGCCCAGCCACCCTCCACTGGTACTTAATATTTCTGCTCAGAATTCTCTTCAGTATCATCTTCTTCTTTTATTTTGCTGCTGATAAATTCCACTGTGATATAGTATGTCAAGCCACGCATGGTGCATGGATATTATAAGGCTGTATAATATCTCACAAAGATATGGCAAGTGTTCTAGATTTTTTTTTTTTGGTCAGGCATGTATTGGAGGTATTCTTGTAGTCTACCATATATCTGCTTAATGAAATGCTTCATTTCTGTTCTGGTTTACCTAGTTGCCTCAAAAAAAAAAATCTCTTCAACTGGAGTTTGTTGATAAACATGACTAGAAAGGCTAGCCATTATAAGCTGATGGTGATTAAATATGCATTCTGTGCACTTTCCATTAGACCTAGTACTGGTAATGTGCATACCTATACATTTATATCACTCTGTTGTTGTACCTCTTATCAAGTAAGTGTCCATGTAGGACATGAACATCCACACCTTCTCCAGATGTCAACATCAAGCATATTACTCGAGTACTGTGCACATACTTCTCAACTGTACAGATTTTTGCAGAATGTCCAGATTTTTGCCTCAAAGTTTTGGTCCATTTTTCATAAAACTGTGGTTTTCTGCAAATTACTGGCAAATCATTAAAGACTGAAGTTAAAAAGTAATGGCAGACATTTGAATTTCTGAGTTCATACTCTTCAGTAAATTCATGCTAATGCAAAACCTGTTATTCTATCAACTTTCTAAGTTTGTTAGAGCAATATTTAAAAATTGACCCTATTTTTGGGCCTTTGTCCCACTTTTATTAATGGTTTTGTCCAGATTTCTTGATCTGAGAGGTTGAGAGGTATGACTGTGCACAAATATTGATGATTCTGCCTTCTGCAGAGTAAAGCACCTGCCATTGCAAGGACTGCTATCCCTTTCTTCTTATACAAGTATTCATACCAGGAAGCCTACTATATCTTGGTAACCAGGTGGTCTGTGCTCAAAATATCATCACTGCAAGGACTTGGAGAAGGTCAACTAGGTGACCACTGCATTGTTATCAATTCCTCTTTTCTAGGTGCAAGGACTTAGAAAGTATGCATATTGTTCAGGGTGTGGGTGCTTGCCCCCATGTCATGGGGCGTAGGGGGCTTGTCCCTTGGAAAAAAAATTATGTGTTCTGCAACTTTGGAAGTGACTCTGTTTTAAGTAGTGACCTCTCAAGCAAGGTTTTAAGTGTTTTATGGTTGAATAATCATGTCTTGATGAAACAAGATATGATTATTTGTAGTAAGGCCATTCGTTTCATCAGTTGTAGATGCCATTATGGTGACACTATACAGCTGAAGGAAAAAATCAGTCTGTGGAGGAGAGCAATGTTATAAAAGGCTATGCTGGCAACATAATGCTTGTCAAATGTTCCATATATCTTACATTGTTTACAACTTGCTCATAATTGACTATACATGGTATTAAGGAATTTTTCAGTATGCAGGAGGCAGTCTTGGACATGAAAACTTTATTATGCATAATACTATCAGAAAATGTATTTACTATTTATTTATTTATTTATTATAGGAAAATGTTATTCCTACATATAGAATGGGAATGAATACTCATGAGGTTAATATACAAAACAACATGCTTGCTTTTGTTTGAATGGGTACAGTGTACCCCCTAAAGTTCAGGTGCTCTCAAAACCTAGCAAATATTCACAATACAATAAGTATAAATACTCTGACTGGTTAGTAGTGGTTTGCCACATCCTGGCCAGAGAGACTGACGAGACTGACAAGCCCCCAGACAAAACAAAACACTAAGGATATTCTTCCATCAGAGCTGTATCCAAGTCAAAGCACCTAGTACTAGTAGGATAACAGGTGACTGATAAGGTAAGGGAAGACTGTATTGCCACTGAGTGCATAGGTCTGGATGATTGGTTATGAGACTGTTGGATAATAGGGTGCAGGTGGTTTGCAATCGCAATATTTAAGTACAGGTGTCTTGAAGTTAACTTAGCTTGTAAGATTATGTCACTTTAAATTGTAGGCAATATGCTCAGAATAATATGCGAGTAAGGTACAGGTTCAGGGTGTGAACTCTTTTTGACTACAACCATATTACTCATGCCAGTGGTAATAGTGCAGTTTAGAGCAGAACAGCAGCATATTAGAATTAGTTTGGAAGTACTCCATAAGAGAGGATTAAATTAGGTGCCTACTGGCTACTATGCAGCATGGAATGCCATGGTACAGCTCACAGCATTTCACGGTGCTGCTCCATTTTAACAAGCACAAACTTGAGCAATGCTGAGAAAAATAAAATAACAGAGTGAAACACTCAACAAATACTACAAAAACAATGCATGTTTCCCTGTCTCACAGGTTCAAGGGCAAATCCTGCTCAAACTCTGATACAGTTAAACAAACAAAAAAATGTCTTGGCAGCAACAGTGTTAGCAGAAAAAATGTAAACAGTCACTTGGTGATAGTGGGATCAGTGTAATCTAAACCCCATTTTTCCTTTAGTATAGGTGTTCAGTGTAGTACAACTCTGCACTGATAATACTTTGTTGACTGATAACTGATGTTAAAAGTATACATAACAAACCCCCGCACACACACTCACACAAAGCAATAGATATATACCCAATGTTTCAAACAGCACACATTGAATTACACAACTTGTTTCTACTTTTCCCCTCATGCAGCTGTCTTCCATGCTCTTTATAATCTGTAAATAATTTCCAAAAATTAATTGTTTTAACATTTATGATTTTTTCTTCAAAATAAGAGTGTGTGTGTGTGTGTGTGTGTGTGTGTGTGTGTGTGTGTGTGTGTGTGTGTGTGTGTGTGTGATACCTCTCGACCTCTTAGTGCAAGAAACCTGAACAAAGCCTGACAAATTGGGGAGCAAAGACCCCAAAAATAGGGACATATTTTAAATCTTGCTCTTATAAACTTAGAAACTGCTAGAGTAACAGGGTTTGTTGTAACATGCATTTTCAGGATTTGAAGTCTGAAACTCAAATGGCTTCAACCTCAGATCACCACAGTGATTTTACAGAAAACCACAAATGTTTTGAGGAATGGACCAAAAATATGAGCCATAAATCTGGACATTCTGCAAAAACCTGTACAGTTGAGAGGTATTGTGTGTGTGTGTGTGTGTGTGTGTGTGTGTGTGTGTGTGTGTGTGTGTGCGCGCACACGCGCACATGTGCAATATATGCACACCTCTCTAACACTTAGTGCAAGAAATCTGTCCAAAGCCATCAAAAATGGAAGGACAGTTTTTAAATATTGCTCTTATAAACTTAGAAAGTTGATGGAATAGCAGATTTTGTATTAGCATGAACTTTCTGAAGGGTATGAAGTCTGAAACTCAAACATATGACATTATTTTCTGATCTCAATCTACAGTGATTTGCCAAAAATATGAGGCAAAACTGTGTATACTGCTAAAATCTAGACAGTTGAGAGGTATGACTATATGTTACTTTGCTTTATCTATTTTACTTCATTTTTGCAGGTCATCATTTGATGTTTTTATTTGCCATAAATATACATTCATATTAATATTAGAGTGATAATGGCACCCTGTGAACATAGCCACTTCATGGCTAAGGTTTCTACCTTATAATGCAAAGGTTCTGAAGTTCTGCCTTAACTTCTGACTACTGTATGCATGGAGTTTTCTTTATTTTTTTGTTTGCTTTTTATTTTGTTGCATACTATTTATTTATTTATTTATTTTACATTTGTTTACCAGGAGAGTCTGACTGGGAGTGAATCCCATTTTCCGTGGAGGCCCGGGGGAGAAAAGCTCCACAGAAATTAATACAGTGACTACAATTCACAAAGCTCCACAGAAATTCATACAGTAAATGCAATTCACAAATTAATAGAGTACAGTACAGATTCAGGAAGGTGGATAAAGCAGGGAGCATAAAACAAACAGACATTGTGTTACCATAAATAATGCAGTTGTTGGGACAATTATACAGTCATATGGTTACATTCAACATTGGTTAACGCAGTAATAACACAATTATGGGTAAGAAAACAAATAATAGTTATTGTAAGTTTTCTTAGAGGACTCATATTCAATATTGATCTGTTATGTGAGGCTACCCAGGGTTGGAACAGTTACATAACCAAGAACTGTTTAAATGGGACCGGAGGAGTTTTCTGAAAGTATTTCGTTTTCTGTGGATCTTATATCAACAGGGATGGAATTCCATATCTTTGCAAAAGAAGTGGAATAAAGGGAGTCCCCAGAGTTATTATTGCTTTTGGCTATGTCAGCCAGGGCTTTGTTGGTGGATCTTAAAAGGGATCTATTAGAGTAGATATTAAGTAGGCCTTGAATTGTAGGAACTCTGTCAGGATCATGCAGAATTTGGTGTGCTTTGGTAATCTGGTTATATGTAAGTAAGTTGGGTTATTCTAGCCAGGACAGCTGCTTGACTGCCAGACAGTGATGTGTTTTGATGGGAGAGTCAGTAGCAAACTTAGCTATTTTATTGTAGCAAGTGATTAGTTTGTTTAAGTCTGCTTTGTTAGGTTGATGAGTATGGGGGAGGCATAGAGAAGAGAGGATAGTAGGTGTGTTCTTGCGATGGTAGCTTTACTGTCATTGGTGAGGTACTTTTTACATCTGTATAGGGTTCTAAGTTTTTTATAGACTTTTTTATTGTCTGAAAAATGTGGGTGTCGAATTTCATATCGTGATCTATGATAACTCTGACTAGTTTGGTGTGTTGAACAGGTGTGATTGGGGTGTTATTAGCTGAGAATAATGTGAAAGGGGGGCTAGTGGGTCTAAGGCTCTGGTGGGATAGAATATCATTAGCTGTGTTGTTTGGGGTTAAGTATTAATTGAAAGGTTGCCTAACCAGGTTTCAACAATAGTAAAGGATTCTTGTGCTGATTCCTGGAGTTGAGGGAGTGTTGGGGTGGAGCAGATTACAGTGGAGTCATCTGCTTTCTGGACTAGAGTGGCATGTCAGGTAGCTTTGTGGAGTTGGTTGGTGAATATGTTGAAGAGAAGAGGTCCAAGGATGGATCCTTGAGGGACTCCCAGGGTGACAGGTAGGAGGGGAAAAGGTATTTAGCCATTTTATTGCTTGTTGGTGGTTGAATAGATAGTCTTGAAACCAGGTTAGAGTGGAGTGGCTTATATTAACATCGAAGAGAACAGAAAGGAGCTTGGGATGGGAGACAGTATCAAAGGTTTTGGAGAGATCTAGATATAAGTATTTACTTGGTGGGAAAAAGTCTGTGGTTTGGGATTTTAAGTTTCGTTATTTTCGTCTCACAAAAATAACCTTTGGGATTGTGGGCTTTCGGTATAGTAAAGTAGATCCATACACACATGCATATATATATATATATATATATATATATATATATATATATATATATATATATATATATATATATATATATATATATATATATATATATATATATATATATATATGTGTGTGTGTGTGTGTGTGTGTGTGTGTACTTGTGTGTGTGTGTGTGTGTGTATATGTATATGTATATGCGTGTGTAGACAGATATATAGTTCTACACACATACTGTATATATACTGTATATTGTGTTTACATTAGTCTATGTCTTTTATTACTTTATTTATGAGGTACAAATCCAGTGTACTGTGTAATGGTGTGTGTAAAACAACTGATTAACACATATCCACTGATCTTTGTTGACATCAGAATTGTAAGCAGAGATGCATGTCAGCTATTCTAAGAAGATTACTGCAAATTTAAATAAGCAAATAGTGTGTCAGTTCATCTGGAATAGTTGTGAGCGCCTTCCTGAGCTACTGCAAAAAAGGTCTGGATTGGCATCCTCCATATTTAATCGGTGTCAGTCATGTGATAGAGTAAGTGCCAATGATGCCCCTGAGGTGGATAATAAAGAACATTACAAATTCACGGGCCAGTTTTAGAAGTAGGAATTTGGTAATGGATCCCGACAGTAAGCACTTGCGAGCCCATTTCTGCATAAGGATTCTTGAGCAGGCATGATTTTGAGGATGATGAAGTAGAAATAGTACAAATTTTGCAACTTCCTTAGACCTTTCTCATTGGTGACAACAATCAGGCTAAGCTATGGGAGATGGCCTAACTGCAAGAGATAAGAAGATGGCCTAACTGCAAGAGGTAAGAAGATGGCCTAACTGCAAGAGATAAGAAGATGGCCTAACTGCAAGAGGTAAGAAGATGGCCTAACTGCAAGAGGTAAGAAGATGGCCTAACTGCAAGAGATAAGAAGATGGCCTAACTGCAAGAGGTAAGAAGATGGCCTAACTGCAAGAGATAAGAAGATGGCCTAACTGCAAGAGGTAAGAAGATGGCCTAACTGCAAGAGGTAAGAAGATGGCCTAACCGCAAGAGGTAAGAAGATGGCCTAACTGCAAGAGGTAAGAAGATGGCCTAACTGCAAGAGACAAGAAGATGGCCTAACTGCAAGAGGTAAGAAGATGGCCTAACTGCAAGAGATAAGAAGATGGCCTAACTGCAAGAGGTAAGAAGATGGCCTAACTGCAAGAGGTAAGAAGATGGCCTAACTGCAAGAGGTAAGAAGATGGCCTAACTGCAAGAGGTAAGAAGATGGCCTAACTGCAAGAGGTAAGTTTGCTCACAAGTAGATGGGACCCAAGCAGCTTTCAACCACCACCACTCCACATGCTTAAATAAATAAATTAATTACTTAAATAAATAAATAAAAACAGTAAAAATAATTCCATTTTCAGAACACAGACACAGGGCTGGAATGGCAACTTGCTCCCCTGTTACTCAAGTTTGAGCAACATCCCAGGACAAAATGGCTGTCTGAAAGGGAAAGGACTGTGACTGTGGTGCCAAGTGGTTTGCTCACTTTTCATAAGGATAGGGTGCGGAATCAGTTCAGAGATAACAGACTAAGCAAAAAGAGAAGGCATGAGAAATATAGGTCTAGGAAGCGATGATTTGCAGTCTGAGAAGCCTAGGTGAAAATGAGTCAATTGCATGCTGTATTTCTAAAGACAAAAATATAAGTAACAATGGTAAGGGCTAAGTAATGGTGAACCTGGATTCAGCTGTATCAAAAGTAGATATGGAGTAAATGTAGCACTGGGGCAAAACTATACATCCGACTAGAATAACATGAATTGTAGAAGAAATGGGTAATAAAGGACAATTCATAGGATTTCTAGGATTCATAGGCATTACAAGGCAATTTAGTCTCATGATCATTAATGTCATGTCATTACCACCATCAAGCTATGCACCCTTTCTAAAAGAGCTAAAACAGAAAAGAAATGAAAGCCTGAATCTTAGCCTTGATGAGCACGAAAATGGGAGAAAGTGATTAGTAGTGTCAGTTTACAGACTATCAAATGCAGTAACAAAATAAGGTGGCACTCTTAAAGCAGAATCAGTTCTAGGGAAAACAGGAGGCCTAATCTCATGGTGAGTCTTAATTTTCCATCACTGCACTGGGAAATAGTCATTTATATAGTTAAGAGGGTAACAGAAGAAGCCTGGATGAAGCTATTCTTGAGAAGTCAGTGTACTCCCTAAACAAGGAGAATGTCTTTGACCCAGTCTAAACTGATTAATCCAACTGGATGGACAGTGGTTAAAGTGAAAAGCCACTGGCTACAAATGACTAATGGGTAACAGTGATCCTGTCATTCTGTGATTTACAATCCCTGGCACAATACTAGTACTGGACATACCACTGGAGCAGAGATGTAAGATTACAAGACAGTCACTTGGTCAGTGTGCTAAATGATATAGAGGAGCTGTAGGGAACAAATGTAGTGGACAAGTGTGAAAAGAAGAGGCAACCTGTCCACCTAATAAAAATGAGAGAGAAATGTATGGCAGTCTGTCACTGAAAAAAGCAGGCCCTAGTGAAGCTGAGAATGGGGTACATGATGAGGAGAAGGTCTATGTAGCTAGGGTCACATAAAAATGGATTTAAAGTATAGGTCATGATAGCCCTTGGAAAGTTCATGGCTAAATGAGCAAGTGAACTAAATCATTTTAGACACTAGAGAGCATAGAATGCCTCAATATATTATTTCAATGGAAAGGATGGGAAGAAAGGTAAAAAGTGCTGATGACTGAGCAGAATTAACGAATCAACTATTCATCTATATGTGGTATATACAAAAGGGTCTATATCACAAAGTCGAACTTACAAAAGTTCGATCATTGTAATATCGAAACATTAATTTCGAAACCCAAGAAAACCGTAACCACAGAACAGAGATTTTTTTTTTTTCCCCAGGGAAAATAAATCGCTGTTCCGTGACAAAAAAAAAAAAACTTAACCTTAAACTGAAGTGGGGGCTTCACACCCCCAATGTGGGGGGCTGTCCCCACCACACCACCCCTACTTAAATATACCAACTCCAAGATCGCTCCACAGTGCAGGAAATAGCAAAGTCCCGAAAATGGCCCACCAATTTTTTTCCCTGGGAAAAAAGTCGATGTGCCATGGCTTCTCTATTTTCCACTTTCGGACTTTATGGTTCGATATTAAAATGTTTGAACTTGTTTTAGTTTGATGTTGTAATATAGACCCTATAGAAAATGACTGAGCACTGTACTGAAAAGTTAGGGGGAGTATGAAATGAGACAAATGAACAGATGAACAAATGACCGAGGAAGTCACAGAAAAGCAATTCCAGATTTTTTTGAGGAGAAAAAGCACAAGGTCCAAAAGAGTTGCTTGTATCGTATAGAATTATATGAGGTATAAATGGTGCTTGATAATCCTATGTCAGAACATTATAATTTCTCATTAGGAACTGGGCTGATTTTGGATGGTGGTGGTTAGTGATGGTAGTTCCCTTAATTAAAAAAGGATCTATAGAGAAGTCAAATAATTATAAACGTGATAGTCAATTTTTCTCTTCATAGGAAATTCCATACATGATCATTTCACACTGGATGAGTTCTTGGATGTAAATTCTCTGGTTAATAACAGGCAAAATGTCTTTGTTCAAAAGAAGTCTTGCCAGTGTGACATAACTCCATTATTTAACATGTGCAGCTCTGTGGTGGTCAATGGCAATCCTGCAACTCTGGTATACCCAGACTTTGACACTAATACACAAGAGAGCGATTGTTAAAATTTGGGGATTTGCTTTTGAATAACAAAATAACAAAATAATGAAATGGCTAAAAAAAAAACAATTGCCATATTGAAACATATTCTGGTTAATATATGGAAAATATTTACAGAAAAGTCAGTAGGAAGTGTTGTGTCAGAGGTTTCAGTGCTGAGCTCTATCTTATTGGGTTTGTTACTATCATGAGTATCTCTGGGTTTTGAGAGCAAGATCTATTTGTATGCTGATGCTATAAAGATCAGTGTGACAGTCATGAATGTAGGATAAGTCAAGTTTTCAGTCAGGCCTGCACCAGTTTGTGCTGAGGACAGTTAGATGACAAATTGCAATTCAAAAGCAACCTTAAATATCATGATATTGCATTGCACTGACCTGCCATTTGTCACTAACACATTGTTGGACAATAAATTCGTTCCACTTCTTATTGCCTTAGGGACCTCTGGGTTGCAAGTAGTACAGAATATGTGACCAGATCAGATTAAGGGTGAAGTTGCAAGTATTTGTCATTTAGCCATCAACATGAAGAAAATTAAAGTTGGGAGTACCATTTCCTTTAACTTTACAAGTGGAATATGAGCAATCTGTCGGTACGTCCTCATTTACCATGTAACAAGTAACGTCCAGACATTCATTCAGGAGTTCTCTAACTTCTTTGTTTCAGTGATGCTGCTATTTCCCAGACAGGTTGTTTTGGAGGACTTCAGCATTGGGGCTGATGAAGACTCAGGGTTCTTTTAAAATAATTTTGTTGCATTATGAAGGCATTTTGCTTTTGTCAGGTTGCTACATCTGCTACTTAGAAACACATTAATATTCCAACTTGGTGTATCAACTTTTTGAATTGGTAGTGGAATCAGTCAGCTGATATAACCATTCCTTTATTCAGTTAATGGCTGTCCAGCCTGGGTTAAACTTCAGTCATGTACCTTATGCAATACAAGAGACTTAGACAATCACTCCAGAACTTTTGAGTTCTCTCTTGCTTGGACATATGCAGGATTGCAGTGTCACTGGTCCATTTGAGCTGGCTGGATCTATAATCAGGCCTTCACTGTCTCACCAGGCATCATAACCCTATTCTGTGTGCAGCCAGTCTACCTGGTTCCACGTAAGCCATGGTTCAGGTTTGAGATCTCCAGCTTTAACTAGCAAAAGGACTTAACGCAAATACCACAGCACTGGTCTGTCTGAGGTCAAGCTTGCTCTGTAAAATCATTTTTCAGTATACCAAGTTGAGATCTCTTAGAAGAAGTCTATGTCCTAGTCTCAGGAGATCTTTGCTATAGTAAACAGAGTAGTATTCTTCTTCTGGGTGATGTGTTGAATGTCCAGTGAAGACTATATCACCATGTGGAAGCTTTTATCAAGTGAAGATTGCAAATTAGTTGCTTATTATTTGTTCACTTTTTGCCATCAAGTGTGTTTTCATCCGAATTTTTGTTTTGCAAGTCACCAGTATGGGCTATGTCAGAAGTAAGTTTACATACCATTGGGCAAATGTTCAGGTTGTTGAAGGGAGGAAAAGAAGTCAGTATATGTGATGAAAAATCAGCTGATGACACATACCAGATTTTTAAGTGTGTGTGAGAATGCGGTACGGTGGGAATTAGGGGAATTTGCCCTTTCCCCACTCTAATGTGGTCTCAGTGTCAGTATCTATAATTAACAGAGGGTGCAGGGGTCCTGCAAAATTGCTTTTATTTGTTTGTTGTGTTTCTTTTGATTCACTGGTGACTGAGCATTTGTACTCGATCACTTGAAGTTCATTTCCTTTGTTTTGTTGATATATAGATATATACCACAGTGGTCTTACAGAGTTATTACTGCCTTGGAGTGGTTGTTGTTGACCATGTACATGCTTTCCCTGGGATGTATCATTCAGAGGAGAGGTTTACAATGTCATTGCTATGCTAATGACACACAGCTGTACCTCTCCTTCTCTCAGGAGTGTATGAAAACCATAAACAGCCTGGCTAATGACTTTGAATGCGTCCACAACTGAATGGTAAATATTCAGCTTTAACTCAATACATCCAAGATGGTTGCCAGGGTTATGCCTTTTCCCTCTAATGGAGTCTGTTGCATTAGTTTTTTCTACCTGTATTGTTTATAGTAGAGATAAACTACAGTTTGTTTAGATGCCGTGTGATTGGTGGTAATTACTGATGACAAGCTAATGATAAAGGAGAAATCTCAGCTGTTATCACATCTGCTTGGCTGCTTCTTAGAACTGTTGCCCTCATTATGTACCTTATGCTAACTGTGAAATCTCCAGTGTATGCCCTGGATTCCTTCATTTTATATTGCTATAAGACTGTATACCTGGACTCCCAAATCCAGAAATTTGCTTTCTGTAGATGTTGCAGAATTTTACAGCCCATTTGCTAAATGGCATATCCAGATGGCAACACATCATATCACTTTTGCATGAGTTGCACTAATTTTTTAACAGGCATCATGTTGTCTATAAAGTTCTGATATTTTGTTCTGCATCGGAATGGGTTTTCACCCTGCTGCCACCTTCTCTAAATGGTGACCTGGCAGCGGATATCCTGCTGCTTATGACTGATCTAGAAGGGGCTGTTAGTAGTTCCAGGAACCCTGCTGAGATCTTCCATTGACAATGCGTGTATCTGGGATTTGCTATGTAACTGGATGAGGGAGATCCTCATGCTGGGTGACTTTAGTCACTTTAAACATAATTGTATGGGTTGGCTTATGATTAATTTGTTTAAAACATATTTATTTGAGTTGACATATGATTAGTTTATGTTGTATTAGTGATGATATACCACATTATGTATCCAAACTCTGGAACCAAATATCCCCTCCTCTCCAGCAAGTTAAAGACACACAAACTTTTAAACTTCTCCTCCGACAACATCTAAGAGAAACGTGTACCTGCCAGTGCATTTCTCCAAGCTAAACCAAACACAGATTCTCACATCTAAAGCACAAGCTATGTAAACATATCCCTGCTAGACATGCTTGGAAAGGAACTCATGTACGTCATGCATATCGACATATTCTGTATGGCAAATATTTAATTGCCAGGCATGCCATGTTTAATAAATGTTTTGTATTTTACTCCTTATACATACCTACTGTACTTGTACTCAGACTGTACATGCCTATAAACTGCAAAGGTTCTACATTTATGTATATATGTGTATGTATCAATATCATTAAAGATGTATGTTCTACTGCATAAATACTTAATCGTGCCTATTTTAACTGTATTGTAATGCAAAGCTTTTCTCCCCTGCTCTCTGCAGAAAAGGGGTTCTCATTCCCTGTTGGACTATCCCAGTCAACAAATGTAAATAAATAAAATAAATAGTCTTAAACTATATTCTGTCATATTTGTTTTACCTTCTTATTTTGGCTTCCTTTACTATCTATTAGCTATAATTTTTCTAATTATTTATTCTTAACAGTACTTTTTCAAGCACTTAAAAAAAGCTGAAGTTGAAGATGAAGCTGAAGATACTTTCAGTGAGAGGAGGATGAAACAATTTTTGGTAATCATCCCAAAACTGATAAATACTGTGCTATTTGAAAAAACAATGGGGAAAACCAATAAGATGCATACAAAAATAGTGAGAAGCATCATTTTTCACAGATGATGAGATGCTTCTTTTATTGTACGGAGTTCTGATAAGATCTCACCCAAATTATTACATACAGTTCTGGAGAACATACCGACAAAGGGAAGTTAAGCAGGCAAGCAGCATGCTACTTCCAGTTGTCAAAATGGTGACAGGTAGGATGGACTGCAGTTTAAGCAGAGACGTAGAAAGCTGAACAGGTATACATCAGAACAGATGCAAGAAATATGGGATATGATGTTGGCACACCACATTGACTGGTAACAAGTTGAAGGGAAAGGGTTGCATGGTGGTAGCTGGAAGGGAGAGATTTTAAATTTTAGACTTGAAAATTACTACTTCCCAGAGAGAGTGGTAAGAACCTAGTATGATCTGGCTCAAGTCTCCATGTATGCCATGACTACAGTCTCACAGTTACCGAGTTGTTGACTCGAAAAAATGTGGATGTAGGGAACAAAAGGCAATAGTACTGGGCAACACCAAGATAACATGAAACCTAAGGGTAAGCAAATGCTAAGGAAAGAGAGAAGTATTCACTAATTAGCTTTTCAGCATTTGTTTGCACAAAGTGTATCAACCGCAGTGAACTTCCATTTTCTAAGATGTAATGACATTAGTTTGAGTGCCGCACATATAAAATTATTTATTTATGAAGTGAATGGGCAAAACACAGAAATACTGACATCTACAATATGATGGCTACTGAAAGTAAAACACTAGAGATCTTTCACCTACCTTTTTTGCTTCTGGAATTCCTCATGAGCTATGACCTTAGATGTGCTATACTAGCCATTAGCCCAATCTTCCTCCTGCTTGAGTCAGGATATTGCATTACCCAGTGTGGAGGAGCCATTTTGGTCTTTCATGACATCATTTGGCTTTCAATGACCCATCTTTTCTGGTCAGAGCAAGAAGTGAGAACCTGGGAATAGCTGTGCTGGGTGCAGCACAATTTAGATGCTAAGATGTTCAACGTATGCCCTAAGAGTTTCTCTAAGCATCATGTGCAGTAATGTCATGTGGGAGATACATACATGCATATTTTGCTGAATGTAAACTTTCACTCAGGATGTTGTTGACAGTGATTCCTGCTTGAGAGCCCTTTCTCTTGGAACTAAAATCCAGCTAGCCCCAGATGGTAAACCTGTAATGAACACTCTCTCTAACTCTTGATCCAAGGAAAGGAATCCTGCACTGACCACCTAGTCTTCCCTTCATTAGCCCTCCGACAACTGGCTGACTACTACACCTTGGGTCTGTGGCAGCAGTGGCAGACACCTTGTCTCTCTGGCAGAATTCTGGCATACCTGCTCACAACTTCAGTACAATGATTTGCCTTCAAAGGTCCAGTCATGTTGGATAGCCTGGATCCACTTTGTGAAGGGATATACCGGGTTACCAAGATATAGTACCGTGGTGGGAAATACTGAAATTCTGATGTGAGGTATAACAGTCTGACACCAGGAGTTGGCAAAAACAAATAAATAAATGAACTAATGTACTACAGGCACATAAATATATTTGTTCCGTGGTTCAGGCACAAGACAGTACAATGAATGTCTGGAGCCTTATAAAGTTATAGCTGCATGATGCACACATGATCAAATCTGCATAAATCAACTTTTTTGTGGGGCAAATACAATGAAACTAGCCATTACCTTTCCACGGCTCTCTTGGTAATATAGACAGTCACAAAAATATTCATTCATAAATGTTTTTCAGACCTTTGTATATTGCCTCAGATCTAGTAATATATGTGCAGCCTTTTTTCTCCCAAACATACTTTGTAAACTCCCTGTGAATGTGATTTTCTCTTTTGTAGTTCTGAGTCTTAAAAAGAGTTAGACTTTGACCAGCCTTAGGCACCATCTGTAATCACTGTTGAAATTTTATACGTTACTTTGGTTGACATTATTAGCTGACATACATTTGAATGACATTTTTCTTCATGATGGAGTATGGGCTTTCTGTGAAAGTGCACAATTCTGTTTTATCATGTATTCAGTAACATTTCATACTAGATTTTTTTGTTTTACTTGCAGTCAATAATATTTAGTAAAGGGGTATGAGACAAAACTCTTCACAATTCTACCTGTTTGATATATATATATATATATATATATATATATATATATATATATATATATATACACACACATAGATATAGATACCTCTCATCTGTACAGTCGCTCATATTTTTGGTCTGTTTTTCATAATATTTTACTTTTTTTTGCAAATAAATGGTAAATCATTATATACCGAAGTTATAAAATAATGACAGGCATTTGACTCTCAGACTTTATATCCTTCAGAAAATTCTTGCTAATGTAAAACCTGTTATCCTATCAACTTTATAAGTTTGTAAGAACAATATTTAAAAATTGTCCCTATTTCCGAGCCTTTGTTTGACTTTTATTCATGGTTTTGTCCATATTTCTTGCTCTGAGAGGTTGAGACGTATGATATATATATATATATATATATATATATATATATATATATATATATATATATATATATATATGGGTCTACTTCACTTCACTGAAACTCATTTGACTGAGCACACGACTGAAAACTCACTTCACTGAAAGCTCATTTCACTGAAACTCATTTTGTTGAAAGGTATATGTCCTTTTCCCCATTGTAGTGCGATCCTGGAGTTAGTGTATATATAGAAAGGGGGGTGTGGGGGGCATAGCCCCCCCACCTATTTTATACATTTTAAACTATATACATGGATACTTACATCGCCAATGAATAACTCTTTTTAGAAGACAATATATACCCAAACTATGTGGGGGCTACGCCCACCACACCCCCCCTTGCTGTATATACTGACTGTAGGATTGCACTACAGTGGGGAAAAGGACATATACCTTTCAACAAAATGAGTTTCAGTCAAATGAGTTTTCAGTGATGTGAGCTTTCAGTCAAGTGTGCTCTATCAAGTGAGTTTCAGTGAAATGAACTTTCAGTGAAGTGAAGTAGACCCATATATATATATATATATATATATATATATATATATATATATATATAATAGCAATTTTATATATATAAAATATAGGTGTTTGAGAAATGAGTCAGGCTGTTAGATGCTAGGCATTGTGATAGTAATAATATGTTACTGATCTTAATTTTATTAGCTGTTTGTCATCCAGTTTGAAAGCTGTTTTCATAGGGAGCAGAAGTAAAGCACCAGCTTTAAGTCAGCTAAGACATCACAGTTTAAATAGCCACATTACTAATTTATGTTCAGTGAAGTGTTAGCTATATTTAGATTATGTTGTATGTGCATACTAGGTTGCTGCTAATGGAAAGTTTTTGTTGGGAGAGCACTAAACTTCTGTATAGTTATCATCACTTTGAAAGCATACTTGTGTGTTTCCTTCATTTACAAAAATATTGAATATGCACTATTTACTTAATGCACCTAACACTAAGAAAGGAAGTCACTGTTACTTATACATCAAAATGAAAATACCAAAAACGTGCTGGTTTTGATAGCTATGCAGAGATCATCTTGCTAGGAAAACTGAACACGGTGACAATATACCATCCTTGTAGTCTGAATTATGAATGTTGCCAAGTTACAGTACTTTTGGACAACTGTTTGGAAGGAATTCTGTGGGGATTTACCATTTACAGTACCCTTAGATCATGCTCTTATCTTCAAAGGCTAAAGAACATCTAAATATCTTATTACTGCGGTTAACAAGAAACCTCATAACAGCAACACTAAAGTAATTGGGATGTTAAGGATACATTTCCTTTCTTCCCTAATTCATTTAGCTAGTATGAAACCTTAAGCACAACTGTGGGCACTCAGCAGTGTCTATATCATGATAAGGATACGTTTTTGAAGGAAACCTACCTTCAGTTTTTCAGGAGGATACTAAGCTAAGCTCAAGTTTGGGGACAATAAATAAGACACTACCAATAGTTTCAATATGGTGCTTTGGGATGCACTATAAGCAAATTGTTGGTAAGGTCTGAAAGCAGTAACAGAGTAATCAGTAAAGAACCCTGGGACAATGAGAACACATCATCTGCTGTAGGTAGAACATGTGAACAGAAGACGTTATTATTTTTCATGTCAACTGTTGACATGCACTGGTGGTGCACTGAAGTTAGTATACATATGGGGGAAGCGGTATGATTCGAAGAGTGGGCATGCAGATGATGGACCTTTCTCTAACTCTCTCTATCTCTTGCTTTCCACTTCCCATATCTTCTCTTTCATTATTCAGTAAAAGGATTGGCTTTTTATGTGTGCCTGGCACTTTATGAGAACATTTATATCTTTTTGGAAACATCTAAGACAATGATTTTGCTCTCAAAGAAAATAGCCTTAAGTTGTTCAGTTGAATAAAGTATCCAAACCGTTATTATTTAACAAATGTAGGTTTGGCATATTACTGATGACTACTTAAAAATCTGTTTACAAATGCTGTCCTATCTTAAGAAATATGGCAGACATACATAATAGCCACACAGTTTCTCTTAAGAGGAGGGCAGGGTACTCTATCTACTTTCTGGCTAGACTTTGACTCCATCTTTGACATTATGATCTTTTCTGAAAGGAATTACTTCTCTTATTGAGTAATTAATTAATTAATGTATCCGTTGTTGACCAGGTTAGTCCCACTAGGGTATTAGCCTCTTTTCAGGTGGGACCTCAGGTGGTATTTATACTACTATGGAAAATTTGACCAGGGCATCAAAGAACTTCCCCTACTCATCATTCTTGTGAATGGGAACCATTTTGGAGGAGCAGCTCCTGTTTTTGTTCCAAGAGCAGAGGCATCCCAGAGAAACAGGGAGGCCGATGGAGAGGGCATGATGGAGTAGTGAAAGAAATGAAGGAGAAAGCAAACATTGACACCATAGAATGTGTGCAGGATTCTGAGGAAATGTTTCAAAGAAATCTGTTTGATTGAGATAAATGAGCTAATGATAGATGTATAATTACAGCCCTGTAGTCAGGATGGTTGCAGGATGATTTAGTTAAAGAAATAGTGGCGCAGGGTGAGCCAGGAAATGAAGGAGATGTTTCCTGGGAGGACACTATGGAGAAAATACAAAAGGGGGATGCAGAGAGAATCCTGAAGAATAGTGGTGAGATGGGAAAAAACATATCCAGAGAAAGTAAAAGAAGGCAAAAGTGGAATAGCAGAAAAGAAGGCAGAAGAAAATGAAAAATGGAAGTGTGTGGTAGGAATTCAAAGTAAAGAAAACAAAGAAATGGATACGTATGAAATGTGGGACACTTTAATAGCATCTTTGGATATAAAAGCACATGAGGTAAGAACATTTATTCTTATTAACAAAGAGACATTTTGTGACATTATATTTGAGACTGTTTTTTCAATGAAAAATATTGTTGGAGAATATGAAAAAAAGAAAGACTGTAATCCATGGAATCTTTATGCGATAAAAGCATTTAACAGGGAAATACAAAAGAAGATCTGTGTACATTTTTGAACACAGGTAGAAGGGAGGCTTTAAAAGGATATTTGAAGGTTTTATGTAAAGAAACACTAGACATTGCTAAAGTTTATAACATAAGGGGTTAACTGACTGGTGTAATATTGTGTTAAAATAGAAGGAGAAAAAATTATACATAGTCTAAGCATGATAAATATGGAGGGAAATAGGGTGGGTTTTTGTGGAAAATAAGGATATTTATAAGTAACTGTGACAAAAGAAAATATTATATTTGTGAGGAAATGGGACATGATGTAAAAAATTTGAATTGAAATGTTATAAATGTAACAAAATTGGATATTTATGGATGGATTGCAAAAATGAAAATAAGAGTAAGGAAAAGACAAAGATAGAAGAAAATGAACAAAAAGAAGAAATGATAGAAGTAGCAGAAACGGAAGAAAATTAGATGAGAAAAAAGAATAAAGAGGATATGGAAGAAGGTTCTGAAATAAGTGACAAGGCATAAACTGGGAGGTAGTAAAAGGAAAAATCTATTGATAAAAGGGTAAAAGACAGAAAAAGGAAATTTAAAGGGATAAGAAAAAAAGAAAGGAAATGGATGAAAAAGAGTATATATAGCTAAAGACTGGAGTTTAGTATAATGGTTAAGGTGTTTGATTCACAAACACAAGCTACAGTGTTTGATTATCACCATTCGAAAGGAAATTGGTTAGGCTTACGATGGCCTGTTAAGAATGCTAACTATGAACTTAAGAAACTGTGAATCTAAGGAAAAAGAAAAATGAAATGTTAGAGTGCTTTCTGTAAATGTGATTGTACTAAGAATACACTAAGAAGAATGGCAAGTGGTGTAACACATGATGTAGATATAATTATAGTAGAAGACAACATTTTTAAGAAATGAAGAAAGATTACAAACAGAGAAATTATGAGAAGGAAAGATAGTTTGGAAATTTGGGGAAAGAGAGATGTTCTGGAATAGCCGTATTCTGTAGAAATACAGTAAAGATGTTAGATATAACTTCAGCAAAAATGAGAAGATTAACCATTGTAGATTTAAAATGGAAAGTATATAGAATTATGACATTATATGCTGATACTAACTGTAAAGAAAGGGAAATTTAATTTCATCAGATTGTACACAATGTATTGATACATTTGAATATTATGATGACAGGAGACTTTAACTGTGATTTAAGAGGCAGAAATAAAAGAAATGGTATGAGAAAAATGTTAGAAGTTATAAGATATGGTCAGTTAAAACTCTGGGACAAAAATTCATGGACCTGCAAAAGGGGTAGGTATAGAATTGAAATAGATTATTTTATAGTATCTCTTTCCTTCTTCATTCTAAGCTTTCTTGTTTAGCCTTTTTATTCCTTTGCCTGTTTTTATATATTCCTTGTTTTTGTTTATCTCTAGCCATATTGCAAGATGATCAGAAAATCCTGTTTCAATTGCCTATAACTAAGCTTTCTGATAATATTAGGTTAAGTAAATATAGATTTGGCTGCAGGCCCAGATGGAATAGCGTATGAAATGTATAAACATTTAAAAGATTGGGAAAAATATTTTTTAAAGATTTTGAATGAATGATTAAATGAAGAATTTATCTATAAAGAATTATGTAGTGGAATTCTTAAATTCATATGGAAGAAGGAAGATAGAAGAGAATTAAAAGAGCTGGAGACCAATAGTATTGAATAATAGTGATTATAAGATCTGTCTGAAAATAATACAACAGAGATTTGAAACTAAACTGGAAAATATTATAGACTATATCATATATAGTACAAAGGGGAAGGGCTGTTAAGAATTATAATGATAGAGAAATTTTATATGATATTATGAACAGAAAAGAAGAAGCAACAATCATGATAGGAGACCTTAAAAAGGCATTTGACACATTTGGACATGAACTCTACTGACAATCTACCTCCTCTACTGACAATCTACCTCCTTCTACTATCTTAATTTCAAATGCTGCATAACATCCTGTACAAACCTTCATCCTGTCCATCTCTTTCATCCTTTATCTCTACCTATACTCCAACTCTGGACCTTCCGTACCTCTAACCAGCAACTACTTGACATCTACCAACCTAAGAAAACAGTTGGCAAACTACTATGTAAATATTCTGTTGCCCTTGCATGGAACAAATTTCCATTAAACATATGTTTCATCACCCAATCATTACACTTTAAAAAATGAACTAAAACACTATATGCTCAACTCCAAGACTTGTCCCTGTCACGACCCAACATAAGCACCTTTCACTCTCCTTAAATTACTAATTAAGTTTTTTTTTCTCTCACCCATCTCATTTCCCCAAACACCATGTATGATAACCAATGACAACTGCTTCTTACCAAGCAAGATGCATAATTTTCTCATGTAAATACATGATTCCTTTTGTATAAATATTGTGTTTTGTTTTATCAAATAAGCTCTCTATTTAGTTTTTAGTCATGCTGTATTAACTGATTTGTTATTTTGATATTTGTACTATCTCTCATATATGTATGTGCTTAAAAGTTTTTTTAACTGCAATATGTTTTTCATGTAACTATTTTTCTTTGTTGGAGCTTTTCTCCTCAGATCTCCACTGAAAATAGGCCTCAAGCCCAGTTGGGCCAACCCGGTTAACAAATGTCAATCAATCAATCAATAAATAAATAAATAAATAAATAAATAAATAAACTCTTATGGATAATAATGAAAAATATAATATAAGTGAGAAAGTTAGGAAATTATGTATATCAGTGTATAGTAATTATAAAAATAAAAATACTTATAAATGGCTGGTTAAGCCAAGAGGTGTATATGAAGAGTGGTGTAAGACAGGGATGCCCACTGAGTTGTATACTCTTTGCATTAGTTATGAATGTGATAGTACATGAAATAAATTACAAAATGAAGGAGGTGGAGTATATAACACCTGAAGGGTTAGGAATTCCAGTTCTGTTAACGTATGCAGATGACATAGCAATTGTATAAAACAAAATTTGGATAAAAGATGTAATAATTTACACAAATGAATGTCTAGAGATGATAGGGATGGCTTTAAATAAAGCAAAAACTAAAGGTTTGGATGGTATAGTAAAGACTGGGGGTATATATTTTACAATGAATGAAATGTATGTGTTAGGTAAAAAATTTGGGAATAAAGACATTAAGTAGAATTCAATGGGAAAAACGATAGAAATAAAGTGAACATGTCTTTTCTGGAGAACATATAAATTATCCTTCAGAAAAAAAGGCTTATTTGATAAATTCAGTACTGATGGGAAAATACCATACTTAGCAAGTGTATTTATGTTGCCAACAGCATCTGAAAAGGAATTATTGCAGATATTTTTTTTTCATTTATATGGGATTCTAGATTAAACCCAATAAAAAGAGGAGTTTTGTATGTAAATAACGAATAAGGAGGTTTAGGGTTAATTAAGCCAATGGTACATGCTGCTTTATTAAATGTGTACAAAACGTTAAAGTGGACAAATGAAAAAGATGGGAGATTAGCAGTAAACGTGTAAAAATATAAGTATGATAAATTTTGGGTTATGGTAAAAAACGAGTAAACAAAAAAAAATCTGAAAGGATATATGGATGGGTTTTACCCCCTTAATAGATACAGAAAAACAAAAGCTGCAGTTTATTTGCTTTTTTTAAACAAACCCTGGGATTCAAACACACTGCAGTTGTGATTGCAGCTAGCTTTCCTCTGTTTAACCTGCATGCATGATGAACCTCAATGCTCATTAACAGCGAATGTGGCCAGGCAAGTGTGTATGATGATCAGCTCATTAAATATCCTGGCTATGACCACAGCAAGGACTGCGGATAGAATGTGTTGGGAGTATTATGTGGCCAGATGGAAGTACAAGTAGCAGTAAAGCTCACTTATCATGCATGATGACCAGTTTTCTCACATTCAGTTTTCTTTTTGCTTGCAGCTCTGGAGATTGCTATCCAGCCTGTCTGTATTCAGGAATGGGATTCCTAATTCACTAACTGCAATAGGCCTTATTTAGTTCACTTCAAAACTTACCATAACTGAGGCTCATGTCCAACTCATGGTGCAGATGAATAAAGCCCTTACTGCACCCTAGATAACCCATATTTGACTAGTGGCATGGGCACTGCAGAAACCAGATGGGGGAAAGAGGAGGAGGGTAGTCAGGAGTTCATGATGTCTTACCCATCCTGGGCGTAGGGAGGATGTCTGAGCTCACAGCAATAGCAGCATTAGTAGATAGAAGACCTGTGTGCTGCAAGTGGAATACTGGTTGGTGGGAGATTGTACATGAGTAGAAGCATGCATGTTCCTATAGGCATCAATTATGGTGCTTGCAAAGCTGCTGTGGGGGATGGTTGTGGTTCTAAGATTATACTACCTGGCAGCAGTGTCCTTGGTCTCCTCATTGGATCTGGCTCAAGTTGAGCCTGATGGAGGCTAAAGTAGGTCCAGTAGACATGGTGTATGAGGAAAGAAGTTTGAGGAAGCTGATGGTCAGCTGTGGTGAATGGGAGGAAAAAAAACATAATTGAAGCCCATTATAACCTATTAAATCACTCCCCCCAGCCTCACCATTATTTAACCATAACCTGCAATTAACACTGTGGAACAATCCTCCTGTAATCTTTAGCTTGCTATATGGAGCTCAATATTCATAAGTATATACAATGAACTTCCCATCCCTTTACATATTTTCAGAATCTCTCTAATTACCTAAATACTTTTCTTCTAAATGCAGTTGCTTTCTTCATAATGTATCTCAGCTTTTTTTCTTTGAATCCCCACCTCTACTCAATTCTCTGTCAGTTTACAGCCTCACTTTAGCTATATTATTATGCTCATGTTAATGTCAGTGAGCAATCATACACCATCTGGTATTGACATCTCTGAAATGACTTTTTCTTACTTATACTTGTTATAGTGCACATTCTGCAACAAATGACTGCACACACCCCAAAGCTTGTGCATGTACCTAATCATAAATACAAACAGAAAAGAAGCAATGCAACAATCATCAGTCTTTAGTCGTGCAAACTACACAAAGCAGACCACAATTTTATCAATATGGCCTCTTCAGTGTTCATGTGAATACATAAGATGACAATCTTAAATAGGTCGTAAAAGACACATGCAACCAACTTCAAAAGCTGTTTTAAGTGTGGTTAGCAAATACTATAATTTAATATAAACATCATTCTTTAAAAATGTGTAAGATGATTGATACAATAAAGTAAAAAAAATTGTATAAACTGCTATATTAAAAGAGAAAATTTTTATGACAAACTCCAAATGATATTTTGCATCATTAAACACACCACAATAATATGTTCTTTAAGCATAACAGATAATAAAGTAAGCAAATGGTAAAATAATCTATGAGGATATGCCAAGAAATAATAAGCGTAGCATGTTTCCTCTTGTGGTCAAATAAATAATAACCTCCACACAGCAAACAGCTCAGTAATGGAATTATATAAACACAAAACTCAATGCGAACATACTTGAAATGTAAACTTGTAAAGTATATAGTCTAAATCACTTGCCTGATGCATTTATAATATTGACTGAATAAATTAAAAGAGCGATGAAATAACCAAAGAGTTTAACAATCTATACTTTTAGTAAAGGGAAATCCTATTACACTAAGTATTCTAACATGAAAAAGCTACAATAAACTAAAACATTAAAGGTTAAATGACCAAATGTTTTGTAGTATAAATGTTATCTTTACGTATGTTGTCCTTCAGGTATAAAGGCTCCAAATTAATCAACCACATATATTCTTTCCTATTTAGATTTTTTCTCTGAAAAAAAGAAAAAAAGTTTTGCTACTATCAGTTTCTACCTTATCCAGAGATGTAAAAAAAAAAGGAGCACAAAGTTATTCCAAAATGTGTTTATACACTGTATAATGCACTTCTTTCTCTGTGGCAACAGAAATCACCTAAATGCAAACATATTCTCTGTTTTTGGGCACAAGGGTGGATTGAAAAAGATTATCTTCACCCATGCTAATTGGCCAATGAGGGTTTGTCAATTAACTCCATGGAAAGAATCTCTGATTCAGAGACATGGTATAGGCACAAAGAGAAACACCAAATTACCGACTCAGTCCCATGTCTCCAAACTGAACACTGTGCTGTCAGGCCTGAAAGCACTCGTGTTGTCCCTATCAACTTATGCATTGCATCAGTCTAGGCACCTCCCAGTGAACACAGAGTTATACACATACAGACACACACATGCATACATTCTTCCAGACATTCACAAATACATACACATCCAAGCATTCACAAACATAACCCCCACACATTTGCTCACACTCACAGAAAACCCATCCACACACCCACACATGCTCTCACTACAACATAAATAAACACACACACACACACATACACACACACACACACACACACACACACACACACACACACACACACACACACACACACACACACACACACACACACACAAACAAAAGCTCCCGGACATTCACAGATACACACACATCCAAGCATTCACAAACACTCCCTCACACAATTGTTCACACTCCAACATAAACAAAACACACACACACAAACACACACACACACACACATACACACACACACACACACACACACACACACACACACACACACACACACACACACACAGACAAACATTCAATCTTTCACATGCAAAGACACACACATGCATGCACATGCACTCATGTATCCATTCAGATACATTCATGCCCCATGTACTGTGACTACTCCCATATGAGTGAATGGGTGAAGGCCATCATAAAATGGCATTTTCTTTCTCCTTCCAGAGAAAACAGTAACTCAGCAGGGCAAATCTCTGATTCACTCTGCTGGATTAGTGTGGAGCAGCAGCTATTTCTGAGAGAAAGCAAATGGATAATTAGCATTAGCCGCACCCCTCAACTGCCACATTTACTTATAGCTGCCTCAGCTGCACTCCACTCTATGGTCAAGACTAGTGGAAAATCAGAATGGGACTGTGGTTTCCTATTCAGGAAGTCTTACCACAGCATGTAAACCTTTCAGTTTAAGGCTTCTGCATCAGGGTAAGCCTTTCCAAATTTCAGAGTATATGTTTGCTCTATGTAGAAAGTACTGTACATAAAGACCACCTACTTACTCAGCTACTTCTTAAAATGTTAGATGTCATAAGTTTTGTTAATATTGATAGACTTAAAATATTTTGTTTTAAATGCATGGTGGCAAAAGCCACATTTCCATCGAGGAAAACATCCAGTGGGTTTATGACCCAAACTTTGTCTATCCTTAGAAACTTAAGACATCTAAAGATGATAAAATTGTCCTAAATCCTAAATTTGTCCCCACCTTTAGTCAAACTGGCATTCCTATGGAAGGATCTTATATAAGAATTTGTAGTTTCTGTAATATATAATGATATTTATTAATCACTTAATTTTAAAAGTATTTGTGCCACAACTAGTTATCAGTCTTAATTGCTGCTGGTGGGCAGATTTTTTAACACCTGGCTGATAAGGCAACAAAAGTATCCTACTACTTATAACTTTACTTGGTGCTGTTTTAATAAACCCATCACAGTCCTCTCAATCTTTAAATCTGTGTCATGTTTTAATAAACCCATCACAGTCCTCTCTATCTTTAAATCTGTATCATGTTTTAATAAACCCATCACAGTCCTCTCTATCTTTCAATCTGTATCATGTTTTAATAAACCCATCACAGTCCTCTCTATCTTTAAATCTGTGTCACGTTTTATTAAACCCATCACAGTCCTCTCTATCTTTAAATCTGTATCATGTTTTAATAAACCCATCACAGTCCTCTCTATCTTTCAATCTGTATCATGTTTTAATAAACCCATCACAGTCCTCTCTATCTTTAAATCTGTACCGTGTTTTAATAAACCCATCACAGTCCTCTCTATCTTTAAATCTGTATCATGTTTTAATAAACCCATCACAGACCTCTCTATCTTTAAATCTGTATCATGTTTTAATAAACCCATCACAGTCCTCTCTATCTTTAAATCTGTATCATGTTTTAATAAACCCATCACAGACCTCTCTATCTTTAAATCTGTATCATGTTTTAATAAACCCATCACAGTCCTCTCTATCTTTAAATCTGTATCATGTTTTAATAAACCCATCACAGACCTCTCTATCTTTAAATCTGTATCATGTTTTAATAAACCCATCACAGTCCTCTCAATCTTTAAATCTGTATCATGTTTTAATAAACCCATCACAGTCCTCTCTATCTTTAAATCTGTATCGTGTTTTAATAAACCTATCACAGTCCTCTCAATCTTTAAATCTGTATCATAGTTCCTCAGTCTCTTTTTTCATTAACAGTAGGGGAACTACAAATCCTTCTGAAGGACAAAAGTGCTTAATAAACTACTGCTTGGGGTACTGGCCTTCTTCATTTTTTTATTTTTGTAATATGGAATTCTTTTAATAATTCAACTAGAATGACAGCTGATAACTATTAATTAAGAATTATTTGAAAAGGAATTATGGTAAATGGTAGTGCACACAGAACTATCTATTAATTTAGTTAAATCTAAAAAAAATAACAGTCAAAGATTATAAGATACAGAATATTGTAAACCACATTTATTATTGCTTAGATAACCAAAAAAGTAATGTAACTGATCGATACTGCATTTCCAAATGAGCCAGCAGTCATCCATATATCTCTGCCACATTTTAGTACAATGTAAGACTTTGCTAAGTGTTGATCATAAATGTATATTAGCTCAAAAAAGCCCATAAAAAACAGTATATGTAGGTTCAATGATGCTCTCATAGTTGTATTATGCAGCTGGTGATAACATCCTTCCCTTTTCAGACACATAAATGGCGTGCATGTCCATAGTACCTAGAAATGTGGTGGGATCAAAATGTATGTCATTAATGTGTTGCAGAAAATGGATGACATCACAAATCCTTAATTTTTTTCAAGCGATTGTCAAAGTTTAACAAAAGTAGTTCCATTAAATAGCCCCTACCTGCAACAATTGGTCGCCCTGGTTGTAGAGAAATTTGATTGTGGATTTTAGGTAATATATAAAAGCATTTTAGATGGGGATCACATGTTCAAATTATGCTATCAGTATGAAGACTATTACAAACTTAACCAATAACCAGAGGCAAAAATTAGACTCTGTGCCTTGTACTTGGGAAACAAAGGCCTTAACCGTTCTGCCAACCCCACTCCCAACAAGTACCTTTTATCGATGAGGTAAACACATTAACTATTATGTCAAGTCCCATTCCCATCGCATCTGTAATGAGTTCCCTTTTCAGATTTACAGAAATACAGAATCTGCCAGAAATTATTCAGTGTTGCATTTAAAATCAAATATGGGGTCTAGTGAAAACTTATGAGAGATGCATTCTTACTTGTGGAATTGCAGAAACACAGAAAATGCTACTAATAGTGCAGTAGCAACGAAGCCAATTGTGGAATTGCCTCCTGTCTTAACTGATTCTTATCCCATGGCAGCAAAGTAATCCCAACTAATTATCATTCATAGTGATTAAATTAAATTTCAGTTTAAGTTCCTGTAATGTTTTCTTCTCATGTATGTTCAAATTGTGTGAACATTTCCTGAAGCTATACTGCTGTTGATTATGTAACTCTTTTAATATTGTTTTTTCAAAAAATTTCAGCTGTATGACAAGGTGTCTAGAAATTTGAATGTCTGAATTTAAAATGGTGCCTTGTTGCATAACTATTGTATATTTAACATTTTGTGTAATGTTCTTATGTCAGTAACGGCTTGAAATTCAGAGACATACCCGGCTCATTGAAACCCCAGGACAGGCTTTAACATGAGCCCTGGGGATGGGAGCTGGGGATGAGGAGGGTAAATCCTACTGTCCACACTGCAGAAAATTAAAGAATTGGTCTTCAGTTAATCAGGCTTGATGATCTTAGGGTTACTTAATCCCTTTTTCATCAAGCCCACAGAACCCATACACACAAACACACATAAGCATACACACACACACACACACACACACACACACACACACACACACACACACACACACACACACACACACACACACACACACACACACAAACACACACACACACACACATGAAAACAGAGAGAGAGAGAGGGAAAGTGATATTTGTCTATAATGCTACATTTGTTGAATTGCTTTGAGTAATGTGAAATGGGCATGAATGTTTGGGTAGGGCAGAATATATGGCATCACTGTTTTTATAGCCCATCTTCTCAAAGTGCACCATAAAGTCAGATTCTGATATCACTTTATTCAGAATTGTTTTTTTCATACCGCCATAGCAGCCAAGTAGGTGGTGCACTTAGTCATACTGATAATAGTAAGAGACTGGAACTAAGTGGCCAATAGGGAAGATGTAAGCAAAGGTCCAAAGTTGAAGGCAGTTATTCCAGAGCAGAAATTACTAGTGGATTATTTTAAAGTTCATTGTATGATAGAGATTGGTCAAAAGAAAGCTACCCATACAATTCTGTCAAATATAATTACTGGTCAAGGTTAGATAGGAGCACGAATATATCATATCAGATATGTTGATGCATCCTAGATATTTGTCAGATCATGCAGCTGTGCTAACAAAGATGAGCCCAAGAGGCTGGGGGAGCAGCATGAGACACTCGAGATTCTCCCAAAACTGGATGAGAAATAAGAAAAGCAAGATGGAAGTATTGCAACATTTAAATGTCCTGCTTGATGCTTTAGAAGGACAACAAGAGAGAGTGGTTCAGGGGTGGGAGGAAATCGAGGTTACATTTAAAAAAAAAATAGGTGAGTTAGAAAGGGAAATCTAGGACAACAAAGAGCAATTTTCAATAGCTAAACTAAGGAGGATGAGAATGTTGAAGGAGAAAGAGACTACTAAATGAGGAATCCAATCATAACCTTTGGATGTTTGCATCCTTACCAATTCTTCTCATAATGGATTGAGCTGTTTGCTGCTTTTATTGTAGTAGGACTTCTGGGTTAAACACTTTTTAACAGATTGGTCTTTACTGACCTGTGGTTCTTGACACATGGGACCAACAATTGACTACTGATTGGTAATGTGGTTCTGGTTTGTCTCGACAAAAGTCTCTGGGCAGGTGAACCAATATGTTTATCACAAGGAGTATTTCTGAGATTCAGGAGACTCAGCAAAACATCACTATTATCTCTTCTTGACTTCTCTAGTAACTGTTTAGCACTGTGAAATGCATGTTCTGTCAAATCATTTGACTGCAGGTACTCAGGGCTAGTCATGACATGAGTAAAGTCCCATTCTTCAGCAAATCTTTTGAACTGTTGGCTTGTAAACTGTGTGCCATTGCCTGAAATAACTTTGTACGGACTACCATGGGCTGCAAAATGATGCTTTATTTTAATGGTGACAGTACTGGATGCTAAGTTAGGACGTAGGTCAATCTCGAACCAGTTGGAGTAAAAGTCTACTAACACCAAATAATGTTGACCATGCCACTCGAAAATGTCGTTAGCTACTGTTAACCAAGGTAGTTCAGGAATCTGGTTTAGATGAAGTGGTTCCTTCTGTTGACGTGGCTTAGTACTATTACACATGGAACAAGATAAAAGTGCTTTCTCAATGTCTTGTGACACAGAAGGCCAAAATACTAGTCCTCTCACCCTTCTTTTGGTAGAGTCAGCTCATGTGTGACCACAAAGCAAGATAGTAATTGTAGAACAGAGTGTGTGTGCTGTTTCTTTAAGAAGTGTTGCAAGGACTGAACATGCATATAAATAACAGGCACGTGTTAGCCTCAGTGCCATTTTGAGAGTGCAGCCAGAGAGTGAGCATGTATAAGTGTAATAGCTAGTTTGCATATATGTTTACCTGAGTTAAAGTTATTAAGCCTCAATCCTGATGTGCTTATACATAATAAAGCTGCTTGAACAGAACCCACAAAGTCTCTTCTATTACATCCTGACTAGACATGTGACATGGTGTCAGAACTGGGATTTCAGAGACTGCTTTCCAGAGCTATGAGGTGCAGAGTTAACACTGAAGGTAAACTAAGAGAAACGAGCACAAAAAAAGGCCAGAAAAGAACCAAAGGTAATGAAAACTTGCACAAATAGTTTATTTTATAGAAAAGATAAAAATGGAGCATTACAAGGGCACAAACCACATTATTAAACAAGCAAAAGGCACAAATGGTTTAGTGATTAAAAGAAATGTTTAAAATTAAGCGATTTGTTAAAACGAGCATCAAGAAAAGTACATAAGGGGTTTGGAATTACCTCAGAATTGCAAAACGGGCATGTTTAAGGCAAAACGAGCATGTTTAAAGCAAAACAGGCATGCTTAGAGTAAAATGAGCACAAGAAAAGTATAATAGGCATGAAAAGAGATTAAACAAGCAAAATTAATACAATAAGGGCAAAAAGTCCACATTAAGCATAAATAAAGCAATGTGACTGCATTTTTTTTGGCAAAGTGTTGTGTTTTGGTGTAACTACTACTTCTTATTGTATTCAGGGTATAACTAGAGTTATTTGAAGTATCTCAAAGTGTCTAAAAGTACTTACATTGTGTGCTTATTACTGTGCATGTATTCTGAAGAGTTTATTTGTGTGCAAAGTGCAGCTATTTCGTGAAGTACAGTCAAAGTACAGCCATTTCAAAAAGCTTCTTGTGCTGGGTGTGTCTATTCGCAAAGTGCAGTTACTTTTAAATGTTTCTTACTCTGAGCTTCTTCTGCCCAGTTCATTCGCACAGTGCAGTTATTTTGAAATGTTTCTTACACTGATAAGAGGTGATTTCTTACAGTACAGCAATTTCAAGAGTATTGCAGTGCCTGAGAGACTTATTTTGCAAAGTTCAGTTATTCAGTGACTTGTTGTGCTATTGGACATAGTTACAAATACTGGCATAAATTTTTGGCATATGTATATGTGTGTGTGTGTGTGTGTGTGTGTGTGTGTGTGTGTGTGTGTGTGTGTGTGTGTGTGTGTGTGTGTGCGTGTGTGTGTGTGGGTGTGTGTGTGTTCATGCATATTTACAAAATCCTTCACTAGTATGCGTTAATATAGTAGACAGATTTCAAAAGCCCTCACCACTTGTATTTGATCAGAATATTGCAAAGAATTGGAGAATATTTGAGCAAGAGTATGATATTTTTATACAAGCAGCTTATTCTGACAAAGATGCACACACCAAGGTATTCATTTTGTTAAACCTAGCTGGGTCAGAGGCCATTTAAACAGAACATTCATTAGTGTATGTACCAGCAGTATATAAGGGAGAAGGTGAAAAACACCATATTGTTGTACAGGCTGAATCAAGGGAAGACCCGAGTGTTTGAAGCTCAAATTCAGAGAAATGTGTAACCACCAGACAAATATTACATTAGAGAGGCATGTGTTTTACAGAAGAGATCAGAAACCAGGGGAAACTTTTGCAGCTTATATTACTGACCTGAGGAACAAAGCTAAAATGTGTTGGTTTGTTGGCTTAAAAGACAAGTTAATAAAGGACAGGCTTGTGTGTGGTATTAATAATGCTGTTGTGAGAAATATTTTGCTTCCTGACAGTGATTTAATGTTAAGCAAAGCTACTGAGATTTGTCAAATCCATGAAGTTACAGAAAAGTGCACAAGTATGCTTGCAAGTGATGAGTGAGATTTCAGAAGGCTCCAGAGCAAATGTAGACAGCGTGCGACTTGTGGCAAACAGAAGCAGGCCTAAGAACATGGCAACTACAGCCCCTGCAAATTCTCCGGGGAAACTACCTATTTTTCCAGCAAGTTCTAAGAAAGGACCATGCTCAGTCCAGTGTAAGCAAGATGGAGCAAAACTCAAATCTAGCTTTATAACTAACTGTCTCAGTTGGGGTGCCAATCATGAGTGTAAAACAGAAAAATGCTTGGCATTTGGTCAGCAATGCCACAAGTGTAAAAAATGAAACCATTTTCAAAAGTTGTGCAAATCAAGTAAAGCTCGCACAGTTATAAGGAAGGGTCACTCAAAAAGCAAGTTGATCATATAGAGAGCTGCAATTCTACTTTCTATGTAGATGGTGTATCAGTAATTGGTGAAAAGGTTGATGCAGTAAATTTGGTGGAAAGAACAAAGTATTTTGTACTGTCCAGATCAATGGTAAATCTACCGAGCTCAAAGTAGACACTGGTTCAAATTGTAATGTTATGTCAGCAGACACATTTGCTAAAGTAAGAGCTGGTGAACAACTCAGTGTGACTAGCAGTGTGAAACTTGTTGCTTATGGAGGTGAAGAAATTCAGGCCGAAGGCTCAGTAGTGCTTTCATGTTATTTGGCTAGCAACTGTTACAGCTTGTTATTCTATGAAGTCCGAAGACCTGTGCAGCCTTATTGGGTCTCAGAGGATATTTAAGAATAGAATGAATCTGCTTTCTTTTACCAAAGAAGTTCATCATATAAGAACATATCCTAGTTCCAATTTTTCTGAAGCCATTTTCTCAGAGTACGCTGATATTTTCAATGACAAGTTTGGCAAACTTCCAGTTGTGTATTCTATGAAGTTAGACCCAGTGGTCAGTCCAGTGGTCAGACCAGCAAGAAACGTTCTGATAGCTATGTAGGATAAAGTTAAAGCTCAATTGGATAAGATGGTGCAGCAAGATGTAATTTGTCCAGTTACAGAACCAACTGAATGGGTGTCATCCATGGTAGCAGCCAACAAGAAAGGCTCAGATGAAATCAGAATATGTATTGACCCAAGAGATTTGAACAAAGCATTAAAGAGACCGCATCATCCAATGCATACAGTCGAAGAGGTCACAGCCCTAATATTGAATGCCACTGTTTTTTTTTCTGTTTTGGATGCAAAAAGTTCATTTTGGCAAGTGATGCTTGATCGCACATGTTCATTACTGACAGTTCATTTTGGCAAGTGATGCTTGATCGCACATGTTCATTACTGACTAGTTTCAGTACCCTGTTTGGCAGATACAGATTCCTAAGGATACCATTTGGAATAAATTCTGCAAGTGAAGTCTTTCAGCGTGCAGTGGAGCAAATTTTTTCAGGTTATCCTCCTGCCATAATAGTAGATGATTTATTGGTTGGAGGCAAAGCTGAAGCAGAGCATACACTGTTGGAAACTCCTGGTGTTCTGTCTGAAGTGTGATTCTCAAACAATCTGGAAATATATTGCTGATTGATAAGTATATTTCTTGGCATTTTAACCTTTCAGAATTCTGCATTGTCTTAATTTTGCCTGACTGAATTATTTTTTTGCCTGACTGAATTATTTTATATATTTTCTGGCATTGTTTTCTGTTTCTCATCTGTCCTGAAACTGGTCCCCCCCTATTCCTGTGGTGGAGTTTATAAAACTGCTCTAACAGCTTTTGTGTTATCTGATTGCTTCAAGGCTTGCTGATTTTAAAATAGTTTCTGTTTGTAAATTATTGCATACACTGTTGGAAACTCCTGGTGATCTGTCTGGTGTGATTCTCAAACAATCTGGAAATATATCGCTGATTGATAAGACTATTTTCGCATTTTAACATTTTAGAGTTCTGCATTGTCTTAATTTTGCCTGACTGAATTATTTTTTTGCCAGACTGAATTAATTTATATATTTTCTGGCATAGTTTTCTGTTTCTCATCTGTCCTGAAACTGGTCCCCCCCTATTCCTGTGGTGGAGTTTATAAAACTGGTCTAACAGCTTTTGTGTTATCTGATTGCTTCAAGGCTTGCTGATTTAAAAATAGTTTCTGTTTGTAAATTCTTGCATACACTGTTGGAAACTCCTGGTGTTCTGTCTGAAGTGTGATTCTCAAAAAATCTGGAAATATATACCTGATTGATAAGTCTATTTCTTGGTATTTTAACCTTTCAGAGTTCTGCATTGTCTTAATTTTGCCTGACTGAATAATTGTTTTGCTTGACTGAATTATTTTATATATTTTCTGGCATTGTTTTCTGTTTCTCATCTGTCCTGAAACTGTTTTTCCCTCTGTCCCACCCTATTCTTGTGATGTTGTTATAGTTGGTGGCTTTGCAGTTGCCGCCCCTACTATAAATTTGATCTAGGTCACCCCTCCCTGTCTAGTGCTTACTCTACTTAATACAGAGAACATATGAGAAGGCCAACCTACTTAGGTTCTTAACCTTGAATTATCTTCTGCTCCTTCTTCCTCTCTCCTTGCACTTTACTAACAAAAAATGCACTTTATTCCTCTGCTTTTACTGTATTTGTGTTTCTTCCTACTTTATCACTTTATTTTGCTTTTGCCTCTTCTTAAAAGTACTCAGTTGTATTTATTCTGTTGCATTTATTACTGCTTGGTAGTAGCCTGATTAAATTGCAACTGTTATTGTAATGCCTTTTGGTTTAAGCACTTGGGCTTCAGATCAGTTGTTTTACATTAAGAAGGTTTGTGCTCTGCACTGTTGAGGCAGGACAGGTAGCTTACATCCTTCTAAATTGGGAATTGCTGATTGAAGGCTCAGTGTCTGTTATTCTAAAAGTGTATTAGTTCTGGTTTAAGCACTTGGGCTTCAGGCTAGTTATTTTACATTAAGAAGGTGTGGTCTGCACTCTTGTGGGAGGAAAGGGTAGATTCTGCCCTTCTGAGCTGGGAGTTTCTGGTTAAAGGCTTATTGTGCCTGCTTATTTGAATTGTTTCTTTCTGAAAATGGTACGCCTTGTTTGCTTTAACATAGACTAGATTCAGACCTGCTGAATCTAGCTTTGTTTGTATAACTTGAGCACTAATCCAGGCCATCTTTTTTGGAGAAAGTTCCCCTGCACCCTAGTGACAGGACTGTGCAGTTAGAATTTGTCTGATCGAAGACTGCTAGAATGGGTCTCAGTTTTTAGCTTTTTATTGGTCAATTGGTTAATTTGTTTAAATCAGTTTGCTCATTTGCTACTAAATTTATATTTATATAAATTTTATATAATATAAAATCATATTAAAAAAAATACAATTTATACATCGCCGCTTAGCTAGGGTTAAACTATTCCCGGCGCCATAAAGTCTTCAAATTTTCCCTTAGAAGTAGCCATTTTTTTAGTTTTAGCACTCAAATCTGTTTCTTTGAGCTCAGCACTTGTTCAGAACTTGTTGTAAACACTAAATAAGCTACATATTACTACAACACTCAACTTTCCTCACTTGTCTAGAGGAAAACCATTTTTAGTACTTAACAAATAAGCACCTATCCAGGCATGTTTAAGGGTCAGCTCCCGGTGTTTTCTTCTGTCTACCTGATGAATCTGGGCATCATGGGGCAATGCAGCAATTGCTTCATGTACACTGACAGCCCTCTCCTCCTACCACCCAACACTACAACCTGTGAGAGATACACTTATACAATGAAACTGGAAGCAAAGCTCTCTTCACCCAAGACTGGACTAGACAGCCAAGAGGAGAAACTAAACACTTGCACTACACCACACTCATCACATAGTCCCTCAAAACCTACACCACCAAAGCACACATATAGAAACACAAAACATACACCTACATTTGCGGAGGCCCTCAATAAAAATCTGTCCAAACAACAGAGACCTCCAAAGCAAAAATGCAAGCAACCTCCACCCCCCCCAACACAACCCAAATGACACATAGCTCACAAACTCAGTGTGCCACTCAACCACAGCCCATAAGGCATAACAACATACCCGACACTCTAGTCATAGATGACTCTATAGTCAGGCACATTGACGTTCCACTCACCAGGCTAAACAAGGAGAAAGTTACTGTCAGCTGCCTGTCAGGTGCCAGGATCTGCCACATAACACACGCCCTCAGTTCACTCCACAACAATTACAAATATGACTCTGTCATTGTCCATGTTGGTGTGAATGACCTGAGATGTACCTCCGGGGACTACATGAAAAGAGACATGGAGGAGCTCTCCGATCTTTTAGCCGAGGCAGGTATGATCCTAGCCCTGAGTAGCATCCTGCCATCAACCAGAATGATACCACAGTACAAGGACAAAATGTTTGACTACAACAATTGGCTAAGCTTCTGGTGTCATTCTAAGGGGATCCAGTATCTGTCTGCCTGGGATGACATGATCAACAGACCATGATACTTTGTTGGAGGTGGCCTGCAGCTATCACCCTTGGGATTCTGGATACTGGCTAAGGCTCTTGCCACCTCTATAGTGCCTTTTTTAAACAAGGTTCAAATGACAAATTCATCACTGTAACAGGTACAAGCAAGCAAAATCTGAGGGTAATGCTACTCAATGCTAGAAGTCTAAACCTCAAAATGCACTCACTTGAAGCACTCCTTAAAAATGGAGAACATTGACATCTGTGCAGTGACAGAGACCTGGTCCAAGGGTCCAGAAAGCACCCCTGCATTACCAGGCTATAATTCATACCACACCTTTCGGCCACATAACCTGGACTGAAACACTAAAGGCGGAGGCATGTCCATATTCATTAAGAATATCTACATCTCCAGGCTAGTTGCTCAGCATAATGCATCTGAGATTATCCAAGTGCAACTAACTCTGGGCAAGACCGCAATACAAATTGTAGCTTGCTACAGATCCCCCACCATGCCCCAGGATTCCAACACCTCATTTCTTGATACACTGGGAAATATTAGAGTACAACCCAACACTCTAATAATGGGCGAGTTCAACTACTCCACCATTAACTGGGAAAACTATTCATGTACCAACTCTTTTGCTCAACATTCCCTGGAATTCATAAATTCCAATGTCTTGGATCAACTTATCCACACCCCCACAGGGGCAGCAATATCCTAGACCTGATCATTACCAACATGGGCGACCGGTGTTCCATACCACAGGTCAGTTCCTCATTGGTGAGATCCAACCACCAGCTAAGCACCCTAGACATCCACATTCCCACCCCCACTGCCCCCATTAGGGAAACCACTGTAAAAAAATTTTCCAAAGCCAACTTCATGCTTCTTAAGACAGAAGTGGCAAACTTCACGACACCCATGCAGCTAACCAATAGAGGTACGACTGCTGAATCCTACACAAATGCACTTTATAAGCACTTACACAACTGCATGGGTTGTACTATCCCTAACAGAACCAAGATGATATCCTCCAAAAAAAGGAAGCCAATCTGGTGGTCCCCTGCCATAAACAAACTCTTCACCAGAAGAAAGAAACTGTTGCAAAAATGAGTAAAATCCCATGATTGGAGGAACTCGCTGGTCAGCCTTAGTAAGAAGCTGAGATCCCTCATAAAATCCTCCAAAGCTAGTTACGAAAACAAAATCACCACTGATTATAAAGACAACCACAAAGCATTCTATAGCTATGTCAAGAATATCAATGGCAACACTCAGATCTGCTTTGAGTTACAGCACAATGGCACTAAATATACAGAACCAAGTGATATTGCCAAAATCCTGGCAGATAGGTTCAGTGCTAACTTTACCCCCCTCTCACCAGTAAAGGGCCCATTTCTATACCGGAAGAATGCAAAGTTCCTGTAATCATGGCTGCAGAGGTAAAAACCACACTCTTCAAAGCCAAGAACACAGCATCCATGGGACCTGACAACACCCCAGGCTGTGTTCTACATGAACTACAGAATGAAATGGCACCCCACCTAAGTACCATGTTCAATCATAGCCTCAACTCAGGCTTTGTGCCCTTTGAATGGCACACAGCGATGGTTATCCCACTCCACAAAGGGAGAGCCACCACGGACCCCAGGAACTACCGCCCCATTAGCCTGACAAGCCTGGTCTGCAAGGCCATGGAACATATCATCATGGAACTTATAAACAAAAACATTAGTATTCTCCAAACTCTGGACCCCACCCAGTTTGGGTTTGTAAAAGGCAGATCATGTCTCCTAAACCTGATAGACTTATTTGAAGCAGTCACCAAAGCCGTAGACGAGGGTAAGGTTGTTCACACAGCCTATCTAGATCTCGCCAAGGCTTTTGACACCATCCCCCACTCTGGAATTATAGATAAACTCACTAAACTAGTTATAAATCCCTATGTCACAAGATGGGTTGCCAATTGGCTTACTGACAGAACCCACACTGTGAAAATAGCGGAATCCAAATCCGACTTCAAACCAGTGATAAGTGGAGTACCACCAGGTTCAGTCCTGGGTCCTCTCCTGTTTGGTATCTACTTCTCTGAAGTACAGGCTAACACAGAAGGACTTTGCCTAACGAAGTTCGCAGATGACTGCAAACTAGGAGCCATAATCGAAACTCCTAACAACGTGGACATCCTTCAAAAGGGCCTCACTGAGACAGATGCCTGGTATCAAAGCCATGGCCTCAAGCTCAATGCCAAAAAGTGCATTGTCATCTCCTTTGGTAAAAACTCTGTACCCATGAACTACCACATATGTGGTAGTCTACTTAACACCAAAAGTGTGATAAGAGACCTTGGGACACAGGTGGACAGTAGTCTCTCCTTTGATAATCACATCACCACAGTAGTCAGGAAATCCTTCTACATGGCACACTTCACCACAAAAGGTTTCTCATCCAGCAAAAAAGAGGTCATTGTTCCCCTCTACTCATCACTCATTAGACCCATTATAGAGTACAACACCCCTTTTGGTATGTACCTCACAAGACATCTACAACAACTCGAAAGGCTGCAGAAATACTTCACAAAGAGGATTGCTAGCCTCAAACAGATGCCCTACGCAGACTGTCTCAAAAAACTCCAGCTTTATTCCATTGCATATCAACTACTCAGAGGTGATCTCTGCCTAACATACAAAGCTATGTCAAACCCAGAGCTGTTGGACATGCTCCAAATCCCAATCCCTCCAAGTTACATGCTCTAGGGACCTAAACCTTGTCACTACAAAAAACAGAACATGCTGGAGGGATAGATTCCTGTTCCAGAGACTTTCCATACTCTAGAACAAACCACCTATTTATATCAAACAAAGCTCCTCATTAGCATTCTTCAAGAAAAATCTCTGCTCAACAGGGGCACAGGAAAATAATTTTCTTGGGTGGTGAAAGCCAGGGTATCTTTTTAGTTAGGCTTATATAGGCCCTAGGGTCAATAACCTAGTACCTACCTATGAACCTATGACAGAAACCTTAAGAGAGTTCTGGAAAGATCTCATGAAGTGAACTTAAAGCTCAGTCCTCTAAAGTGCTAATTCAGACTACTGGAAGTTACATATGTAGGTCATTTATTTACCAGCACTGGCTTGAGACCAGACCCATCCAAGCAAGCAGCTATTCTTGAGATGCCAGCACCAGATAATGTTCAAGCTCTACAATGTTTTCTTGGCATGGTCAACTATTTAAGCAAGTTTATAGCAGGCTTCAGTGAATTGACAGCATCTTTAAGAGAGCTGACGTGCAAAAATGTTACATGGTCTTGGTTGGAACAGCACCAGAATTCATTTGAAGACCTTAAGTAGAAAATTGCCACCCCACCTACATTAAGATACTATGATGTCAACAAACCAGTAACTCTTTTCTGTGATGCTTCAAAATTTGGCCTTGGTGCAGTTATTCTTCAAGAAGGCAGACCAGTAACCTATGCATCTAGAACCCTTACCCAAAATGAAATGCAATATGCTCAGATTGAAAAAGAACTTTTGGCAATAGTATTTGCATGTTTGAGGTTTCATGATTATATCTGTGGTCTAGCTAGTCAGACTGAAACTGATCACCATCCTCTAGTTACAATTCTAAAGAAGCCTGTGCCTTCAGCTTCAGCAAGATTACAAAGAATGATGCAGAAATTGCAAAAGTACAACTTCAGAATAGTCTATACAAAAGGCAAACTCCTTTATCAGGCTGATACCTTATCCAGCTCACCCAGAAATACAACAGAACAGCTTGACACAGAGAATTTTGACTTTGACGTAATGGAAGCGCATACTTTTTCTACCACAAGACTTAATGAGGTGAGAGATCATACAGAGACTGATCCAATTTTGAATGCTGGATGGCTATCAAAGCAATCTGGTGTACCACCTGAAGTGCAAACTTATTTTCCTTACAGAGATGAGATGTTGATGGAAGATGGCATTATTTTCAAAGGTCCTAGAATTTCTGTTCCTGCTTCCTTACAACATGACTATATCTAGATTTTGTATCATGGTCACCCAGGTTCTGAATCTACCAAAAGAAGAGCGAGAGAACTAGTATTTTGGCCTTCTCTAGTAAAAGACATTGATAAAGTGCTTTCTTCTTGTTCAGTATGCAATAGTACTAAATCGCATTTGCAGAGAACCACTTCAGCTAAGTCAATTTCCTGAAATACCTTGGTCAACAGTAGCCACTGATATATCTGAGTGGAACAATCAGCATTACTTGGTTTTGGTAAACTCTTATTTGAACTGGTATGAGAATGATTTACTACCTAACCTAACATCCATTGCTGTTATCAATAAGTTGCAACGTCATTTCTCAGTCCATGGTAGTCCACACAAAGTTGTTTCTGACAATGGTACTCAATTTACTAGTCAGTTGTTTCAGAAATTTGCAAGAGAATGGGACTTCATAAATGTTACTAGCAGTCCAGAATATCCACAGTCAAATGGACTAGCAGAATGCAAAACAATTACTTGAAAGGTCAAAGCATGACAATACTGATGTCTTTAAATTTACTCAATCTCAGAAACATACCCTGTGATGATATACTTGGCTTGCCTGCTCAGAGACTTCTATTCAGGCAAACCAGAAAAACATTGCCTATTAGTTCCAGTTTTTTGAGGCCTAAAGCTAAGAACAACAGAACCATTGAAGACCAATTATTCAGGAAGAATTATTTCCAGAAGTCCAGCTATGATAAATTGAGCAGATTTCTTCATTAATTGAAAGGAGAGACAGTGAGGATACAAACAGTGAAAGGTTTCGACCAAATTGGTCAAGTAACAGGTATATGTACTGAGCCAAGATCCTACTTCGTAGAATCTGAGGGTGTGGAGTACAGGAGAATTCACAGACATCTTCCTGAACTAGTAAATAAATGACCAACATAAGTAACCTCTTGTAGACTGAACTTGCATTTCTGTGGATTGAGCTTAAGATTCACGTGACTTGCTTTTTCCAGATCTTTTCTGAGGTTTCTGTCTTGCTCAGCTTCACCATGACCTCCAACTGGTATGTTGTCTACTATAATAGCACAAGGTTACTCAGGAAAAAAAGTTGCTCCATTGCACATTGAAAGACTTCACTTACAGAATTTATTCCAAATGGCATCTCAGCAATCTGTACCTGCCAAATGGAGTACTGAAAGTCGTTAGCAATGAGAATTTCTAGTCAAACTGAATTTGCCAAAATGAACTCTTTGCATCTAAGTCAGAAAAAAACAGTGGCATTTGGCATCAGAGCTGCATCTTCTTCAAATGTGAGCATTGGATGATGAGGTCTTTTTAGTGCTTTGTTCAAATCTCATGAATCAATACATATTCTGATGTCATCTGAGCTTTTCTTATGAGCTACCACCATGGAAGATACCCACTCAGTTGGTTTTGCAACTGAACAAATCACACCTTGCTGCACCATTTTATCTAACTCAGCTTTGACTTTGCCCTGCATGGCTATGGGAACCTCTCACGCTGGCCTGATAACTGGACTGACATCTGGGTCTAACTTCATGGAGCACACAACCGGAAGCTTCCCTAGCTTGTCTTCAAAAAGATCAGCATAGGTAGAAAAAATGTACTGGGCAAAGTTATGTTAGTGTTCTTTCAAGCTAACATGGTGGACTCCTTTATTAAATGAAAGCAGTCCCATTTTCAAACTGTCTCTGAGCCCTAATAATGACTGGACATGCCTCTTGACCACATAAAATAACAAGTTGTAACTTCTTCCAGCAGAGTAACATGAAAAGCTTTCAGTTTGAATTTCTTCACCACCATAAGCAACAAGCTTCACATACCTTGCCAAATCAAGCCTTTCACCATTACACACTCTAGTAAATGCTTCTGCTGGCATAACATTGCACATGGAACCTCTGTCAACTTTGAGCTCTATCGGTTTGCCATTTATCTGAACAGTACAAAATACTTCATTCTTTGCCCTTAAATCTACTGCATTTCATGAAGCATTTCATGAAGCACTGACACACCATCAACATAAAAGAGTAGGGTTGCAGATTTATAATTGATCAACTCATTTATTTGAATGTTCCCTTTTAATAAAAGAATGTGGGCTTTTTTATTTACAGAACCTCTTGAAATGATTTCACTTATTGCATTTGTGGCATTTCTGACCAAAAGCTATGAAACTAGGTTGGGGTCCATGCTCAGTGTTTGCTGACTCACTCTTATGAGTCATCGAGACTATGCAAACTCTGGAAAGTGCTGGAAAGTTCTGGGGTTTACCAGTGGGTGCTGCAGGGGCTACAGTTGCTGCCATGTGCTTGGGCCTGTTTCTTTTAACAACATGCTGCATATTATCAACATGAGATTTATTAATGTGCCTTCTAGAGTTATTCTCATTTGTAAGCATATGTGTGTGTGCTTTTCTGTGAGCTCATATATCTGACAAAAATCTCAATGGCCTTAATCAAAGTTAAATCACTGTCATGAAGCAAAATCTTTCTCACAGCATCATCTTTAATGCCACACACAAGTCTGTCCTTTATGAACACATCCCTTAAATCACCAAATCTGAATATTTTGGCCTTATTTCTCAAGTCAGCTACATATGCTGCAGAAGTTTCCCCAGGCTTTTGATCCCTTGAGTGAAATAAGTGCCTTTCCATTGTAACATTTGTCTGGGGGTTACACATTTCTCTAAATTGATATTTTAAGCACTCAGGGTCCTCTCTTGACTCAGCCAGTACACCAATAAGATGGTTTTCCCCCTCTCCTGCATAAATGGGAAGTGCATACACAAATGAATGCTTCCTTTCAATGGTTGCTGACCCAGCTAAATTAAGCAGAATAAATGTATTTGTACAGTCATCTTTATCAGAAAATGCAGCCTGTATGAAAATGTCATACTCTTGCTCAAACACTCTCCAGTTCTCTGCAATATTATTGTCAAACAAAGTGCACTGTGTTTTTTGAACTCCATCCACCATGCCCACAAACTATGTACAAACACACTGAAAATATGTCCCGTGCAATTATGTGTTAACAAACTGTTCTGTGAGCTTGTAATAACATTCAAATGCATAATAAACTCTTTGAAATACTGTACTTTGTGAAATATGTTCCGAAATGGCTGTATCTTGTGAAATAACTTTAGTGTAATACTGCACAATCATGGGAACACTTTATACACTTCTGATAACTCGAATATCTTTAATTAATATGAAAAATACATGCTCAGCAAAAATGTTGTTGCTTTCTCTTATTTTATTCCTTTTATGCAATTCGGATTTTATTTCAAATGTTTTCTGTAGTAATTCAAATATTTTTATCAATATTGGACATAGTTTATTTGAATATCGTTTCGAGTGTTCTGTATGCCTCATTTCATATTTTGTGAATAAGAAATAGTTTTGAGCAAGTTTTAATATCTGAAATTAGTTTCTGACCCATTTTGTGAATTATGCATGCAGTAGGGATGATTCACTCTTCTATATTCATCCAATGCCAACTAGGTGCCCCTCAAATTCAAGTGGAAGAAATGAGGACTCTTTCTGACAAGTCGTTTTGGACATTCTTCTTCTAACATCGTGTCCCTTTAGACATGCCACTTCTGACACCATGTCACTCATCTCTCTCTAACATAGATGACAAGCAGGCAGGGTATTTTGTTTAGATATTTTAATACATAGAAATGCATCAGGATGGATAGCAGCATCATAAAATATAAACAAACTGGTTAACAGACAGACCTTACATACATGCTTACATCTCAACAGCTTACTACAAAATGGCAGTCAGACTTACACTTGCTCAGTATTTATACACTGGCGCAAACCCTTGAATAGCTTCTTAGAGATACATACACACATATTAATAAACAATAGGGAATGATTTTGATAATACAGTACCTTGTGTGCATGAATTTGCATGCAGTCAGGCTTGGAGACAGGCATGTAGGGCTGGTAGGCTGGGGGAGACACAAACAGACCCACACCTAAAGCTGGGGTTGGTGATGTGGCTATTTCAGGGAGGGAGCTACCCTGTAGCAGTGAGCCTGAAAGTGAGCCACAGCTGCTGGTAGGAACTAATGCTCCCACAGACAGGGTGACTGCAAGAACAGAGGCGAGTGATAGTAACCAGGTTGACAGTGAGGGACTGCTGTCAGAAGATTCTAGGCTTCCTGTGGAAGGGGAGCTGAGACTGGTCACAAAAGTGGAGTTGAGACACACTCAGCTTTTGGACCCTACCTTACAAGGCTTGAGGGAGGTAGCTAAGGGGACACCTGATGCTCAAGAAAAAGGGGAGTCTGTATACTGGAACAAAGGGTTACTGTACAGATAGTGGACCCCTGAGTGAGGGCTAGAGGGTGAGGTTTGTGGTTTCTGGTGAGGTAATACAGCGGTCGGTAGTGCCCAGAGCCTACCATCTGGCAATTCTAGCCATAACCCATAGCATTCGTTTTGCAGGTCATATGGGCATAACGTGTACCAAAAAATATATTATGCAGAACTTTTATTGGCCTGGGATTGCAAAGGATGTAACAGACTACTGCAGGACCTGTGAGCAGTGCCAAAGGTAGGCAAGGTAGGGACAAGGTCAAAGCTCCATTGATGCCTTTGCCTGTGTTTGAGGAGCCATTTCAGAGGGTAGTTATGGATATTGTGGGGCTTCTGAGCACCCAAAATTCCACAGGGAAGAAGTTTATCCTGCTAGTACTAGATTATGCTACTAGATACCCTGAAGCTGTAGCTCTGTCCTTCATTGAGGCAGAGAAGGTGGCAAATGCTTTGTTAGAGTTTTTCAGGAGGTTAGGTTTCCTGAGAGAAATATTAACTGGCAAAGGTTCCAATTTTATGTCAGACCTGATGGCCTGTCTGTGGAAAGGTTGTGGGATGCAGCACCTAAAAAACTACTCCCTAGCATCCCCAGACTAACGCTGTTTTAGAAAAGTAAACTCTACACTAAAGACCATGCTATGGGCATAAGCAGACCAGTTTAAGAGAGAGTGGGTCAAATATTTGCCACATCTTTTGTTTGCATGCAGAGAGGTACCCCAGGAATCCACAGTTTTTTTACCCTTTGAGTTGCTGTATGGGCATAGGGTGAGGGGGCCTATAAATTTGCTTCTTGATGAATAGGAAGATGAGCATGAATCCCACAAAGAGTCTGTTGTGTTATATGTCCTAAACCTTAGGACAAAGCTTTGGGAGCTCATGGGCTTGCCCCAGGAGAACCTTGCAGGAATCCAACAGCAGAAAAAGGTCTGGTGTGATAGGAATGCTCAAGCCCGAGAGTATGCTGTGAGACAGCAGGTTATGGTGCTCATTCCTGTCAGACACAATAAGCTGCTGGCAGCTTGGGAGGGACCCTTTGAAGTGATAAGGAAGGTCAGTAATATTAATTGCATGATAAACTTGATAGGCTGGAGGCAGGGGCACAACTTATACTGTGCTAACATGATGAAGCCTCAGCATGTTAGGAAAGTCCTGGACAGGGCAGGGTTGACCATTAAGCTCAGTAAGTGTTAGGTGGGTATAGCAGATGTCTCTTACCTGGAACATAGAGTGGGGAATGGTAAGATAAGGCCAGAACCTGCCAAAGTAGAAGCTATTTGGCTGCTCCTGTTACTAAAAGCAGGTGAGGGCATTCTTGAGGATAGTGGGGTACTATAGAAAGTCCATTCCCAATTATAGTACAGTAGCTTCCCCCTCACAGGCCTGACAAGGAAAAACAGGATAGATAAGGTAGTGTGCACCCCAGCTTGCGAGCAGGCATTCCAAAAGCTTAAAGGGGTTTTGGGAGGACTCCTTGTTTTAGCCAGCCCAGATTACAGCAATGACAATCCAAATGGGCTTAGAATATAGGGTATAAGTTAATGTGTTCCCAGACAGGCCTATTTCTCTCAAGCAACATTTTTCCAGGGTCACTTGAAAAACTAGCTTGAGTCCTGACAGGGGTGAGAGATGTGATGATGTGAGGTATTGCAATCTGTACCAGGTAGAATAGGGCAGTGCATGAGTAACATATGCCAGCATATAAGTCTGGAGTTTTGTAAGTGGATTAGTGGATGTTTTTCTTTCATCTGGCTGTTGCATTGACTTGTACAGATGCTTATGTTAAAAATGTATCAACAGCATTATTTTAACTGATTAAACATTTATGTTTAAACAAAGAATTCTATAATTTTCAAATACTGCCACAGATCTTAGAAAAACCATGAGTGTAAACTGTGCCAGAGTCATGTGATCAAATGTGATGTCATTCTATAACCAGCACTGAGGGGAAGGAACTCACAGATCAGCTTGGCTTGTTTTATCTTCTTTGGAACCTGATATAAAAATCTATGACCATTATCACAGTCAGTTCAGTTGAGTTCAGTTTAGGGGGAAGATCATTACCTTGCCTTGTGGAAATAAGCAACTCAGCATCTAATCTTGCCTTGCTGTATTAATTAAGTTAGATAGGGAACAGTTCTTCTTTAGACAGTCAGGAATTATAGTGAGATTAGCTAACTATTGTTTTTTCTGCATCTGCTTGAATCTGTCCAAATGTGTTATTTTAATTTCTCCTGTGATTGAAACTCTGATGTTTATTGCACTTAAATATTTGATACTGTCATGTTTTCTATTTTATTATTTATTATTAAATATTTTATACCTTTTATTGTGGCTGGTCTTTTAGAGATTTCTTTTAACATCTTGAGAGTACTTCTGATTATTTTAGTGACACCTTGGCCAGTCCGAAAAGCCTTGCTGCTTGGGTTACACTCTACCATTTATGTTAGTATTGATTTTACTCAGTATAATTGGATACCCTTGTAAGAGCCTGATAGTGTCTGGGCATAAGAGGATACAACTAGCAAATCTATGCCAGCCTTTCCCAGGAATGTGTGTGTGTGTGTGTGTGTGTGTGTGTGTGTGTGTGTGTGTGTGTGTGTGTGTGTGTGTGTGTGTGTGTGTGTGTATGTGTGTGTGTGCATTAAATATGGGGCACAGTGCTCCAAAGTGAGTCTTGTTTGGGATCTGGTGAGACAGAGAGTCAATCACAGGTCTGGGGGCATGTTCCCGGTGTACTCTTGAGGGAAACTGTGCTTGATGCAGAGAGCTGCATTTGAAATACTATATAAATCCATTCCTGTTTTAGTGATATTCTCTCACAGGTGTCAGTGGTGAGGATTGATGCTCCTCGATTACTGGCCCCAGGTAAAGGGGGCCCATCACAGATACAACCACAGGCTGAACAGAAAAATACAACTTCAGTTATGTTAGGGATAAATGCCAAGTAGGCATCTCCAAAGGTGCATTAGAGATATCTCTGTGAAATCATGCATAATGTGCGTTTTCTTGACACATTAATTATCCTGTAACAGTAGGTATATAGGAACTCAATGGCAGCAGTTAAAATGAATGGAAGACTGACCCCAGATTTTAGAATACAGTGTGCTCACTCCCCCCGTGTTGTTTGCTATCTACCTAGAAACCCATTACAAAGAGTATGTCAGAGTGATATAAAAGAGTGGGGGTGATTTAAAGTTAAGGAGAAAATAGCTTTGTTTGCAGACAATGTGATAGTATACTTAACCATCCCAAATCAGCAAAAGGAGTTTTTTTCAGCTACTCAGGCAGTTCACTGAGATGTCAGGGTACAGATTTATTGATGATAAGATGAAAGCTAAATGCATGAATTATGCCCATACTCATGAATTAATACAGACTTAACAAGGTGTAAGGGGCCACTATAAGCGGGAGCATTTCTGGGCTTGGATAGCAAAGATTCCTAATGATTCACCTAAAGAAAACAGGGAAGAAACATAAAGCATGTTTCTTAAAATGCTGGAAGCTCATAACAGAGGTTATATGTCAAAGAATACATACAGACCATAAACATATTTGTACTACCTTTAGTGCTATACACAAGTCAGTCCTTTTCTGGAGATGGTTTCAAAGGAGTCAACTACACATGCACACATGATTGTATCTCATGATATACCTGCTTAATGACATTTGCTCAAAAAAGCAAGTGTTCAAACTCACTCTAGCCCTGTCTCCCTTTTCTATATAGCCCTCTAAACTCCAAATCCTGTATACTATACAGCCCTACCAGTAGCTAAACCTAAATTTCCCATCCAGTTCCCAATCCAGCTCCTTGGTCCCTTACTCTAAACCGCAACTCCCTTTCCTAAACTTAAAATCCCCAATCACTCCCTAAGCCTAAAATTCCAACCCACTTCCCTAAACCTAAATTCCCTAATCACACCCTTCCTGCTCTCTAAACCTAAAACTACACCCCAAACCTAAATTACCCTAATGGCTCCCTAAACATAAAACTACCTTCCTACTCCATAACCCTAAAACTCATTTCCTGCTCCCTAACTCTAAAATTTCCCTCCTGCTTGCTAATCCTAAACCCCTTCCCACTCCCTCCCCACAGCTGTTTGTCCAAACTCATAGTCAAATTTGAGGGCAAGCAGCACTCCCTCCAAAAGCTACTTGCAAGTACCCATATTTGAGTTTGAGCATGAGCAATACCATAGCTGAGCTACAAGGCACTTGGGCCCCTGGCTTCAAGACAGTGTTTTTGAGTACTTGGGACTCAAGAGCCTGTAGTAATCACATTGCCAAGAGCAATAATGACATTTATAAAAGAGGATAAAAGAGTTAGAGGAGATTAGCGGAAAACAATTCTTCCAAAGAATAAGGGGAATTGCTGGTTCCATAGCTGAAGGAGTATTTCAGAACTGCTCAGATAAGATTGCTATATTGTGTTCAGGACAACAGTTATAACTCAGAATGGAAGCTAAATCAGGGAGGGTATAGCCAAATTGTACTAAGACTATATATTTAGTCCAAAGTGTTAGCTGTAGAACAACACAAACTTTTCCTAGGACATATTTATAGAAATGCATTCTACTGATCTAGGAAAACAAAAATGTAAAAGTGACATTGCATCTTTGAACAGATGGTGGCCTGAAGAAAACTGGATGCTATACCAGGAGCGACTTTGAGGTCCTGCATTTTTTCTCTTTAGAGCATTCGATATTTAGAACATTCGATGTTCTAATATAGACCAGTCCCCTCAACACACTTGATTCAGTCCAAATAGGTATACAATATTACTGCCTTGTTGTCACCCATCTTTGTTGAGATGACAGCCCAAATTCATCCAATATTCTATCCTTGTTCATTTTGCACTGCTGAAGAAGTGGATAGCTATGGTGCTTTTCTAATTCGATCTTGCACATTCCTATATTGCTTCCCCTTTGTTCTTCTCCCACTTGCCCCCTCATTTCACCACTTTCCTATCTACCCCATTTTCACATCTTCAGTCTTGTTAAAAAATAGAATCACACACCACACACATAAAAATAAATCACCAATGATGATCTTCACTTTTTGTCCTCTGCGTTTACATGGAATTTGGCATCACACACCAATGCTGAGTGACAGTGAATGCCTCTTCATGTCCTATGGCATGCTGCAGTTACTTCCTCACAATACTACTTAATCTCAATGTGCTAAGGAAACACACAGTTATAGCACAATAAAAGCACACATAATAAAAATTTCATAAAATGTTTATTTAGACTGATAAATGTATAAATATGTAAATCTATATGTGTACTGTTGACATAAATTGAGTACTATTTGTTTCTATACAGTACTTTACTGTTGTCATTCTCTCTTACATTTCTAATAATTATCATATGTAAATTTAATTACATCATGAATACATGCAGTATGTAAAAAAATTAGATAGAGCTAGATTCAAACCCTGTATCATCTGTGCTCAAAATAAGAGCTCACTACTGTAACAGCTGTTGCCATAGAGTCAACTAGGCAGCAGGTGTTTTTCTTCCACTCAGTTTGTCGAAAGTCCTGACTGCCACACCTCTCTACTTAGCAAGTTTGCACACAGAAAGGCAAACCAATAAAACTGTCATAATTTTCTGAATAAAGCAGAGACCATCATTTGCTCATCAGTTAACTATGAACAAATGGGGAAAGCATTAGAAATACTTTTTTTAATGTCTTTAAATGTCTTTAAATTTATGGGACATTTCTGATATGAACTACTTATGAACACCATAGTATCTGTTAGCTATTTCTCCCATAGCCAATATAGATAGGTATTTCAAGTACAAGTAGTAGTCATTAAATGTGTATCTTACATGCAGAAACACATTGCCATCAATCGCGCTAGTCAGCTACTCAGCAGTGCACTATGGAAAGAGCTGATTGGTATGTATTACTTATGTTTATTGCCCAGTTACTCTTCATCCTATTAAAATCCATGTAAAAACACAACCAAAGGGAAGGCAGTTTTTACTGACTGAACACATATTTACACTGAGTCATGTATTCCCTGCACTTGAAACTTGACATGTCAGAACTAGTTCCCAAATGTCAACTACACTACAGAAATAAACAACACAGCTGCATTGTTTTATTTCATTTTATTTTTATTTACCATTTGTTAACTGGGTTGGTCTGGCTGGGCAGATGCCCTTTTTCAGCAGAGACCCGAGGAGAAAAGCTGCAGTACAAAAATGGATTTGTTACAATGAAGTACATAATTAAGCAAATAAACATAAAGCGAATAAAAATATATGTTATACATAAAGAAAAAATAAACAAAAAAAAAGATCAAGGCCAGTCCCTGTTACTGGTATTCTCGTTGGGTAATGCTCTCTAAAGGCGGGGAGTCCTTAAAGATAAAGAGCCTGACTCTGTGTGGAAAGATCTTCAGAGATTTTGTTTAATGCCATAAACGTAGACAATGGATACACTATTGAGCCAAAAGATGTAGCATGACATATCTGCAAAAGCTATTTCTACGAATCAGTCAGCAATAAAGAAACCTCTCTCCATTGAGTCATACAAAGGAGTTTAAGTAGATAGGGTTTTTTATTATATGACTGGTGGGCATATTTAATGTCCACAGATGGTGTCTGTATTCCTTTCTGTTTTCATTGTTAGCATATAATTCCTGTGATTGTGCCTATCTGTTGGTTTGTTTCTTTTAGAAAGCCTAGCATTATCTGTTGGTTAGTTTATGCATTTCAGATTCTGCCCTTTTTTCGGAGTTTGTGTGTGTGTGTGTGTGTGTGTGTGTGTGTGTGTGTGTGTGTGTGTGTGTGTGTGTGTGTGTGTGTGTGTGTGTGTCTGTGTGTGTGTCTGTGTGTGTATGTGAGTGTGTACATGTATGTGAGCATCTGTGGAGTGTGTGTGTGTGTGTGTGTGTGTGTGTGTGTGTGTGTGTGTGTGTGTGTGTGTGTGTGTGTGTGTGTGTGTGTGTGTGTGTTTCTATATATCCAAGGAAATTGACTGGGAATAATAAAGAAGTTAGTCCAGACATCATGGCTTAGTGGTGTCTAAGATGAAGCTACAAGGTGAAGTTGTTCCAGTGGTTGGTTTTGAAACTAGTCATGGGGATGTGGCTATTCCATGGTTCTATCAATACTGCTTCCATATTCAAGATCATTTAACGTACAACTGACTAATGTAATTTTTTTGTTACAGGTCATGAGTCCTAAGTTTTTTTTTTTGTTTTTTTGCAATTTAGGGATGGTTCTAGTCATCATACATATTATAGGTTCATAGGTTCACAAGCTGATAATAGATATGCAGTCATTTAGATCATTAAGAACCTAGTCAAATCAACTCTGTGAATTGCTATGTCACTCAATAGCTTTTACTCCAACTGTGTTGAAGGGATACATATGATAACACAAAAGAGAATTTATGACAGCTAATCAGCTAGTCCAGATTTTGAGTTTAACTTTGAAACCACCCGGGGTGTTGCTTTATTTGACATGAAGGAGGAGCTTATTCAATAGATATTGAAACCAGTGGGTTAAATACCTATCCCACCAAGTCTTATTATTTTTTTGTTGTTGCTGATGTAAGTTGAAGTGCTAAGTATGAGTGTTTAAGGAGCTATTGATTCAGTGGATGTGCAGGATGGTCAGATAGGGCTGTTTCTTTCATCATTTGTTTTGCTGATATTCAGTAACAGGGTAGAAAGCTATGCTATAGCCCCCCCCCCCCCCCCGGTTGAGCTGACAAGCATCTTAGTGCTGCATGTGCATGTGGTATAAATGTTTTTCTTCCAGTTCCCTTAATAATGTTCCCCTTAACCCCTCTCCTTTATTATAAGAGACTCTCTCTCTCTCTCTCTATATATATATATATATATATATATATATATATATAGTTTGGGAGAGTGTGTATGTTGGTAACATTCTACCTTTTATAAACAAAGTCAGAGGTCAGGAAGTCTTCTATGGAGGATATGTGGTTCCTTCAGGGATATGGGGAGGGTTCAGTGAACTCTGGATTTATTGAAGACCCCATTTCCTATATCAAGTGAGACATGCCTTTTTAGGAACCCTGACCTGGGACTGCAGTAGTACTGTGCACAAAGTTCAATGAGACAGGACAGGGTTTCTCTGGTTTTGTTGGCAATGAGATTTTTTGATATTAATGACTTTCTGGCATTATTCTTAACCTTTATTAATTGGGGAAGATGTTGGGGAGGGTTCAAATTCTATGAAAGGGGCTGTGTATGTTTCAACTTGATGTGTTTGAGTTTGCACTAAACTTAGAAATTGCAGTGAATTTATTTGACATCTGGACAATATTTACATTGCTTCATATGATCCTGTGCTTTTTATGGGAAATATTTTTAGTACTTTTAATGTCAAGAGGATGAACAACCCTAATAAGAGGAGAAAGGTTTTAAGCTATATGAAATAACATACAGCAAATATTTTGTTGCTTCAGTAAACCTACCTTGATAGTAAAGAACAAGATCATCTGTGGAAAGATGAGAAAGAGATTTCATGAAGTGAGTCTCATTCCTCTAGTAAGATGAGGGATGTGATGATTTCGAAGTAAGAACAGTTTGAATATAGGGTGTAATGTACATGGAAGGAAGTTTTGGCCCATTTGACTGGTTTTAAACGTTGGTGAGCAGGGAACTATCTTACTATGGGGATCAATATAAATTCCCTTGGGAACTTCCCCTAGGATGGTTCAGTCTCAGTTAGTTATCTTTTTGGACTGGGCTGAGGAAGGAATCTTTTGAAGGGATTATAACAGTTCATCTCCTTAATACTTACCAGCAGTCAGTAAAATAAGTGTCACATTCCTGATTACTGTCAAGCTGGACTGCAATTGCCTAGACTGGATTGTAAATTAAATGTGAGAAAATCTTTTTATCTGAGCAAGAAAAGCAGCTTGTTGCATTCTTTGTTTAGCTGAAGTAATTTTCTTGCATTTAATGTACTCAGTCATGGCAATAAATACTACAAATTCAGTACCATAATTGTGTTACAGCAGAACAAAAGTACTACATGTGGTCTGCCTTTGAATCACTATAGTTTTGAATGGGACAAGGTAACCATCACAACTATCTTTGTACATGTGATTAACACAGAGTTATCAAGCTATCAGCATTAATGAATTAATAAATCTAGATGCTAAATTAAAAGCCTGTTAATAGGAACATTTTCCCAAGTTGTATTGATAGATGGTAGATTATATTTTAGAGATCAGGGTCACATTATTTCCTCCAATATTCTCATATAGCAAAGATTTATTCTACAGCTGACACATTTTTTTTCTGCTCAGATTCTCTTTCAAGCCACATGCAAGGGTGAGAGGTTTTGATTGTCCTACTTTCAGGTAATTTAACTGAATTACTTAAATTAATGCTAGACAACAAGATATCACCAGTTCTGTGTTGACTTAATGATGTGGTACTGATGCATACTTATCCAGCGAAACTTATTCCAGATATGTGGAAGGAGATCAGAGAGGATGACCTGAAGGGAAACTCTTCTCTGGCAGTTCTATGAGATGTACCAAAAGGCCACCTGAATCCACCTTTTACAGAAATAATTGCGAGCTCAATTTGACATTGGGAGGTTGACCTGAGTGAGATGAAAAACAGGTTGTTGAGTTCATAAACAGCAGGTGCAGAAAATGGCAGAGGAAACAATTTCTCTGTTGATTCAGAATCCTCTGCACAGAAAAAACTAGGTTTGCTTTGTGAAGATCCATTAGTATTGTATAGCTTTGTTTCCATGGATTGTTAGGAACCTGTCCTTTAAACTGGGTGTAAATGCAACTCAAAATTCTAACAGAAAGGAAGACTCAGTAATAATTAAGGGTCAGTGTGAGATCTTGCAGGAGTTTTAAGGACGGTTGCAGATATTATACACACCCCCTGTAAAGGATGTGCAAGCTAGGGGCAGGGGTTTTAGGGACACTTGCAAGTATTACATGCAACACCTGTAAAGGGTCAGTGGTTTTAGGGACAATTGCAGGTATTATATGCACACCCCTGTAAAGGATCTGCAGGCTAGGGGCAGGAGTTTTAGGGACACTTGTAGATATTATATGCACCCCCTTTAAAGGATATGCAGGCTAGGGGCAGGAGTTTTAGGGACACTTGCAGGTATTATATGCACACCCTGTAAAGGATATGTAGGCTTGGGGCAGGTGTTTTAGGGACACTTGTAGATATTATATGCACCCCGTGTAAAGAATGTGCAGGCTAGGGTTCATGATATATGTGATAACTTAGTTTTTCCTACTCTTGACTAAGAAGGAGGAAGAGAAGGATCAGTTTTAGGCTGTAGCTGAGGAAGGTGAAATCTGGGCAGGTTGAAGAAAGGCAAAGCTCTTTTAGGAAAGTTAGGACTATATGATGAACACAGAATATCACCCGTCAGAATGACATTGTTCCCTGACTGGTTGCATGTAGTGAATTACTGGATTCAACCCATCCAACTGCACTAATTATTCTTGGAGATCTCAAGTTTTGAATTTCTTTAGGTGCAAGGTGTTTTCTAGTGGGGACCAATTTATTTAGGTGGCTTGTGTCATCCAGAACTAGGTAGATATTCATAGGTTCATAGGTTCATAGGTTGTTACTAGGCTATTGGCTCTAGGGCCTATACAAGCCTAGCCATAACAATTCCCTGGCTATTTCTTCTCACGCTATTCACTTCCATGAACCCCTGTCTAGCAGGGCGACTGACGTGATCCCTGGGGTGAATTTTCTTTCTCCCATCCAATTGTCAAGGTTTCTTTTGAAGAGGGCCAAAGAGGCGCTCTGCTTGACATGTATGGGCAGTCTATTCCAGAGTCTGGGGAGTCTCTAGGTCAGGAACCTATCCCTCCAGCATGTTTTGTTTATTATGATGACAAGGTTTAGATCCCTGGAGCGTGTGGCTCTGAGGGATTGGGATTACTTTAAGTGTAGCATGTCCAATAGCTCTGGGTTTGACATGGCCTTGTATGTTAAGCAGTGATCGTCTCTGAGTAGAAGATATGCCACAGAGTATAGTTGGAGTTTTTTAAGGTGGTCAGCATAGGGCATCTGATTTAGGCCTGTGATTCTTTTAGTGAGGTATTTCTGCAGCCTTTCCAGTTGTTGCAGATGTCTTGAGAGGTACATACCAAATGGGGCATTGTATTCTATAATGGGTCTAATGAGGGATGAGTACAGTGGGACAATGACCTCCTTTTTTCTGGATGAAAAGCCCTTAGTGATGAGGTGTGCCACATAGAAGGATTTCCTGACTGTTGTGGCAATGTGGTTATCGAAGGTGAGTCCACTGTCCACCTGTGTCCCTATTTCTCTTATCACACTTTTGGTGTTTAGTGTACTGCCACCTATGTGGTAATTCACGGGTACATGTTTTTTCCCAAAGGGGATAACTATACATTTCTTGGCATTGAGCTTGAGCCCATGGCTCTGGCATCTGTTTCTGTAAGGCCCTTTTGTAGAGTATCCACATCATTTGGGGATTCAATAATGGCTCCCAGTTTGCAAACATCTGAGAACTTTGTTACCCAGAGTCCCTTAGTTTTGGCCTGTACATCAGAGAAGTAGATGGCAAACAAGAGCGGTCCCAGGACTGAACCCTGAGGTACTCCACTTGTCTCTTGTCTGGAGCTGGATTTGGAGTCAGCTATTTTACAGTGTGGGTTCTGTCAGTAAGCCAGTTGGCAACCCATCGAGTAATGTAGGGATTGATGCTCAGCTTAGTAAATCTATCTATGATTCCAGAGTGGGGGATGGTGTCAAAGGCCCTGGCGAGGTCCAGATAGGCTGTGTGGACCGCCTTACCCTCGTCCATGGCTCTGGAGACTGATTCGAAGAAGTCAATCAGGTTCAGGAAACAAGATCGGCCCTTCACAAACCCAAACTGGGTGGGATCCAGTGTTTGAAGGTTGCCAATGTCTTTGTTTATAAGTTCCATGATAATGCATTCCATGGCTTTGCGGATCAGGGTCATCAGACTGATGGGGCAGGAGTTCCCGGGGTCCAAGGTGGATCCCCCCTTGTGGAGTGGGAAAACTGTAGCTGTGCGCCACTCAGTGGGCACGAAGCCTGAGGTGAGGCTATGATTAAACATGACACTTAGGTGAGGTACCAGTTCATTTTGTAGATCATGTAAAACACAGCCTGGGATGTCATCTGGTCCCATGGATGCTGTATTCTTAGCTTTGGAGAGTGCATTTTTTACCTGTGTGGCTGTTATTACCAGAATTTGTCAATTTTCCGGTATTGAGATGGGCTGTTTAGGGGGTGAGAGGGGGTGAAGTTGGCACTGAATTGATCTGCCAGGATGTTGGCAATATCCTTGGGATCAGTATATTTAATGCCATTCTGTTGTAGCTCAGAGCACATCTGAGCATTGCCATTTAGATTCTTGACATAGTTATAGAATGCTTTGTGGTTGTCTTTGGAATCTTTGGCAATTTTATTTTCATAACTAGCTTTGGAGGATTTTATGAGGGATCTCAGCTTCTTACTGAGGCTGGTAATGGAGTTTTTTCCATCCTGTGATTTTCCTCTTTTCTGCAACAGTTTCTTCCTTTTGTTGTAAAGTTTGTTTATGGCAGGGGACCACCAGATTGACTTCCTTTTTTTGGAGGAGAGCATCTTGGTTCTATTTGGGATGGCATGATTCATGCATGTGTGGATGTGCTCGTACAGTGCCTTAGTGTAGGATTCATCAGTCAAACTTTCAGTTCCCATCTGCATGGGTGTCATGAAGTTTGTCACTTCTGACTTGAGTAGCATGAAGTTGGCTTTGGAGAAGTTTTTTATGGATGTTTCCTTACTGGGGGATGGGGGTTGGATGTGGATGTTAAAGGCTATTAGCTTATGGTCAGACCTGACCAACGAGGGGGTGACCATAGGTGTGGAGCATCGATTTCCCATGTTGGTAATGACCAGGTCTAGGATACTGGAGCCCCTGGTGGGACTATGGATTAGTTGATCCAGGCGTTGGAATTTATAAATTCCAAGAACCATTGGGCAAAGGTATTGGTACACGAGTAATTTTCCCAGTTAATGGCAGGGTAGTTGAAATCACCCAGTATTAGGGTGTCTGGTTGTATCTTAATATTTTCCAGTACGTTTAGAAAGGTGCAGTGAGAATCTTGGGGCATGGTGGGGGATCTGCAGCAAGCTACAATTTGGATTGCAATCTTACCTAGTGTTAGTTGCACCTGGAGAATTTCAGATGCATTGTGTTGGGCAACTAGCCTGGTGGTGTAGATATCCTTGATGAATATGGACACTCCTCCACCTTTAGTGTTTCGATCCTGGTTTGGTGGCTGAAAAGTGTGGTAAGAGTTGTAGTCTGGTATTGCAGGGCTGCTCTCTGGAGCCTTGAATCAGGTCTCAGTTACTGCACAGATATCAATGTTCCCCATTTTTAGGCGTGCCTTGAGAGAGTGCATTTTGAGGTTTAGACTTCTAGCATTGAGTAGCATTACCTTCAGAATTTGCATGCTTGTACATGTTACAGTGGTGGTTTTGTCCTTTGAACTTTGCTTAAAAAAGGCACTATAGGGGTGGCAAGAGCCTTAGCCAGTAATCTGAATCCCAGGGGTAATAGGTGCAGACCATCTCTGGCAAAGCATCGTGGTCTGTCGATCATGTTGTCCCAGGCAGACAGATACTGGATCCCCTTTGAATGACACCAGAAGCTTAGTCAATTGTTGAAGTCAGTCATTTTGTCCTTATATTGTGGTATCATTCTGGGCGAAGGCAGGATGCTGCTCAGGGCTAGGGTCATACCTGCTTGGGCCACATAATCTGAGAGCTCTTCCATGTCTCTTTTCATGTAGTCCAGGGAGGTACGTCTCAGGTCATTCATTCCAACATGGACAATAACAGAGTCATGTTTGTACTTGTTGTGGAGTGACTTGAGTGCATGCATTATGTGGCTGATCCTGGTGCCAGACAGGCAGCTGACTGGAATTTTCTCCTTATTCAGCCTGGTGAGTGGGACATCAGTGTGCCTAACTATAGAGTCACCTATGACTAAAGTGTTAGATACGTTGTCTTGCCTTAGGGGCTGTTGCTGGGTGGCACACTGGTGTTGTGAGCTATGTGACACTTTGGTTGTGATTGGGGTTTGTTTGCATTTCAGCTTCGGAGGGACTTGTTGCTTGGGCAGGTTACAGTTAAGGGCCTCCGCATATGTGGATTTAATGTTGCTATGTGTGGGTGTTGGTGGTGTGGGTTTAGAAGGGCTATGTGTTGCTTGAGATGTAGTGCGGGTGTTAACCTTCTCCTCTTGACTGTCTAGCACAATCTTGGGTGGAGAGAGCTTTGCTTCCAGTTTGGCTATGTAGGTGCATCTCTCACAGGTTGTAGTGTTGGGTGGTAGGTGGAGAGGGTTGTCTGTGTACATGAGGCAATTTTTGCATTGCCCCAGTATGCCCAGATTCAGCAGGTGGACAGGAGAAATCATCGGAAGCTGCCCCTTGGGCATGCCTGGTTTGGTGCTTCTTTTGTAAAGTACAGGAGCTGTTTTCCCTTGCCTTAGCAAGGTACTTTGCAGTTATAGGCTGTTTAGTGCCTACCATTAATTTCTCCTTACTAACAAGGAGTGTTGAGCGCTTGTATCAGTTTAAGGCTTCCTAGTGCTTTCCAGCAGGTATTATGGCAAGTGCTAGTCACAGGGATGCTTAAAGGTAAGATGAAAAAAAATGGTTTATCCTAAACACTGCAGTGTGCACTAGATAAGTTAGATGTGAAAGTAGGTAACTTAAGTTTTACCTGTCTAAAAAGTTAAGTTTTAGTGGAGAGTCACTATTTTTAAAGTAAACAGGAAAGAGCTAGCCAGTATGACCGGTGCAAGGCAAACAACCTTGTATATAACCAAATAAAGAAGCCAGCACCTAGGATGTATGAAGAAATATTTATTGGAACTAGACCGGTTTCAGCACATAGCTTTCATCAGTAGTATGAACATAGGCAATGGGAAAAGACCCAACCTTAAGTACCTGTTCCAATCAAAAATTCTGACATCATATCCTGTTAGGGAATGAAAAACACGTTATAGATATACAATACAAAGGTGATTATTACAAAAACCAGATTGAATAAAAATATCAATCAAAAAATTAAATAAGAGACCCACAAGTATACAGGGCACAAAGACTCAACAGAAGAAGTCATCTCTACTTCCAGAAACACATTCACAAAGTGGTCAGAAAATCATGCTATGTGGTCACACAACCTGCCAAGGTCTATGCATGTAGGTCACAGGAGGTTCCCTCTACTCATCAGTCATCGGACCCATCAGAGACTACCACAACACACTTGCGATGAATCTGACTATGCACCGTCAGCAGCTGGAAAGACCACTGAAGTACCTCAAAAAGAGGATTACTGGCCTCAAACAGTTGCCCCATGCAACAAGACAGAATTTAACCCAATCTGTACTCTGTTGCATACTGTCTACGCAGGAGATCTCTGCACAACAGACAGGTCCATGTCACGGCAACACTCAGATCTGTTCTGAGTTACAGCTCAATGGCACTAAATATACAGACCCAACTGATATTGGCAACATCCTGGCAGATAGGATCAGTGTTAACTTTACCCCCCTCTCACCCATGAAAATGCACATCGTTATAATGGAAGACTGCAAAGTTGCTGTCATCACGGCTGCACAGGTAGAAAACACTCTCCAAAGCCAGTATCACAGCATCCATGGGACCAGATAGCTTCCCAGTCTGTGTTCCACACAAACCACAGAACGAACAGGTACCACACCAGCGTACCATGTTCAGTCATAGCCACACCTCAGACTTTGTGCCAGCTGAATGGTGCACAGCGACGGTTATCTCACTACACAAGGGTGGAGACACCATGGACCCCAGGAACTAGTGCACCATCAGCCTGATGAGCCTGCTCTGCAAGGCCATGGAATGTATCATCATACAACTTATGAAAACTACATTTGTAATCCCCAAACTCTGGACCACAACCATGTTGGGTGTGTAAAATGCAGATCATGTCTCCTAAACCTGATAGATGACATTGAAGCAGTCACCAGAACCGCAGACAAGGGTATGGTGGTTCGCACAGCCTATGTAGATCCTGCCATGGCTTTCAACACCATCCCACACTCTGTAAATACAGATATAAATGCTCCAGCCGTACTCCCTTGCATATCGCCTACTCAGAGGTGTTCTCTGCCTAACATACAAAGCTATGTCAAACACAGAGCTGTTGGACATGCTCCACGTAAAACACTCACATTCCCTCTGATCTTTGGACCCAAAACCACGAGTGAAATACCAAAGGAATGGGTGTATCCATTTACCTTATGGATACCCACACCTTCATGCTAGTGGCACAGCATGAGGGCTGTTGGAGACCATGCAAGTGCAACTAAACTTGGGCAAAGCTGCTTATCAGATTGTAGCCTGCTACAGATCACCTACCGTGTCTCAGGAACCTCAATCAGTATTCCTGAGAACAGTAGAAAATACAAAGGTCCTATCAAACACCATTATATGAGGAGATTACAGCTAGCCAAACACTGAGTGGGAGAATTACTCGTGTACAACGTCCTTTGCCCAATGTTTCCTAGATTGTAAAAACTCTAACACCCTGGAACAGCTGGTCACCACGGCCACTAGAGGTGACAACATACTGGACCTGATCATCACCAACATGGGGTACCAGTGTACCACAACAGAGATAAACCCCTCGCTGATAATATCAGATCATAAAGTAATCACACTGGACATCCACATCCCACCCCTCCCCCCAGTCAATGAAACCACTGTGAAGACATTTTCAAAAGCAAACTGCACACTTCCCAAGACCAAAGTGGAAGGTTCCAAAGCCCCCTTGCTATAGGCTAATGCTATACAGTCTGCTGAATCGTTGACAAGTGCATCCTATGAGCATCTACAGGGATGCATTGATTGAGACATCCCAAATAAAACCAAGATGCACTCCTCCAAAAATAAGAAACCAATCTGGTGGTCATCGCCCATAAATAAGCTAAACAACAGCAGGAGGAAACAAACACATGATAGAGCAAACCTCACAAAAGGAAAGGCATCACTGATCATTATTAGGAAGAAACAATGATCACTCATAAAATAATCCAAGGCCAGTTTCTAAAGACAAATTGCCAAGGAATGTAAGAATAACAACCACAGAGCCTTCATTAGCTATACCAGACATGTAGGTGGCAACTTCCAAATATGCAGTCAGCTACTGAAAGATTGCAAGAAATGCACTGAACCAACTTACATTGCCCACATCCTGGGGGACAGGTTCAGTGCAGACCCCCCCATCACCCCCAAAAGGGCCTGTGTCCATCCCAGAAGAATGCAGAGCCCCAGACTTCACGGACATGCAGGTAAAGACAGCCCTCTCCAAAGCTAAGAACATGGCATCAATGGGACTGGATGGTGTCCCAGGCTGCGTCGTACACCAGCCCCAAAAGGAACTACACCCTCACCTACATTCACTGTCCAGACTCCATCTTACCACGGGCTATGTACTCAAAGAATGGCATACACCAACAGTCATAAAGCTCTACAAAGTGGGTGCCACAACAGAACTTGGAAACCATTGCCCTATGGGTCTACTCAGCCAGGTCTGCAAAGCTATGGAGCAAATTATCATGGAACCCATAAACAGAGACATTGGGGACCTCCAGACACTGGACTCTACCCAACTTGGCCTTGTTAAAGCCAGATCCTGCCTCCTAAACATAGTTGACTTATTTGAAACAGTTAGCAAGGACATAGATGGAGGTGAAAGTAGTCCACACAGCCCACCTGAACCTCTCTAAGGACTTTCTATACCATTCCCCACTCTGTCATCATGGACAAGCTTACCAGCTTGAACATTAACAGCTATGTCACAGGATGGGTGGCCAAGTGGCTCACAGATCAAACACACATGTTCAGGGTTGCAGGTGCCATGTCCGACTCTAAACCAGTCACAAATGGCATCACACAGGTCTTGGTCCTGGGACACTACCTGTTCAGTAGATACTGCTCAGAGGTACAGGCAAGCATGGGAGGAGTATGGCTAAACAGATTTGCAGATGACTGCTAACTGTGGTCCATAGTCGACTCTACGGCTGACACAGACATCCTCCAGAAGGGTCTTACAGAGACCGATACCTGGTGTCAAAACAATGCCCTCAAGCTGAATGCCAAAAAATGCATAGTGAGCCCCTTTGGGTAAAACAAAGTACACACAAATTACCACATAGGTGGTAATCCAGTATGTATGGAGAAAGTAATTATGGCCCTGGGGACACAGGTAGATAGTAAACTCTCCTTTGATGATCACAAGGCCAAAGTGTTTAGACATTCCTTCTATGTAGCCCACCTAATGTCACCTAATGTAACCCACTTTGTATAGTCTGATGATGTCACCATCCTACAAATATACCTGTGGAAAGAGACCTCCCAGTAATATGTATAGTGTGTCATGTTAATGTGTACTCTTGTAGTATCATGAAGTAGTTAGGTAGGAGTTTGAATCCTGCACTTGACAGGTGTGTGTTCATGTGTGATTTTCTTGGGGAGGAGCAACCTTTTTGGAGAGTAGTAAATTACCTTAAAAGTGGTATACTAATCTTTGTCAAGTCTGATGATGTCACCATCCTACAAATATACCTGTGGAAAAGAGTACTCCCAGGAATGTGTATAGCACGTCACATTAATGTGTACTTCTGTAGTATCATGAAGTAGTTAGGTAGGGGTTTGAATCCTGCACTTGATGTGTGTGTGTCTGTTTGTGCATGATCTCCTTGGAGAGGAGCAGCCTTTTAGGAGAGTAGTGAAACACCCTAAAGGTGGTATACTAACCTTTGCCAAGTGATGTCACCAGCCTACAAATATACCTGTGGAAAGGAGAACTCACAGTAATGTGTATAGCGTGTTGTGTAAATGCATACTCCTGTAGTATCATAAACCAGTTAGGTAGGGGTTTGAATCCTGCACTTGACAAGTGGGTGTGATCTCCTTGGAGAGGAGCAACCTTTTTGGAGAGAGGTAAAACACCTTAAAAGTGGTATACTAATCCTTGTCAAGTCTGATGATGTCACCATCCTACAAATATACCTGTAGAAATAAAAACTCACAGTAATGTGTATAGTGCCTTATGCTCCACCCTCTTCTTAAAATCAAGAAGAGGAGGAGGAGTGTGAAAGCTGTGCCAAGGATTAAATGGTGGAAGTTAAAAAAGGGTGATTGTGAAGTGGAGTTTAGGGAAGAATTAAGACAGGCACTGGGAGGCAGTGGAGAGTTACCGAATAGCTGGGTAACTACAGCAGAACTAGTAAGGGTGACTGCTAGAAAGGTGCTTGGTGTGACATCTGGACAGAGGAAGGAGGACAAGGAGACCTGGTGGTGGAATGAGGAAGTACAGGAGAGTATACAGAGGAAGAGGCTGGCAAAGAAGAAGTGGGATTGTCAAAGAGATGAAGAAAGTAGACATGAGTATAAGGAGATGAGGCGCATGGCAAACAGAGAGCTGGCCCAAGGTACGGATAGGGCATAAGGAGAGTTGTGCAGAGATTGGACACTAAAGAGGGAGAAAAGGACCTGTACCGATTAGCTAGACAGAGGGACAGAGCTGGGAAAGATGTGCAGCATGTAAGGGTGATAAAAGATAGTGAGGGAAAGGTACTCACAAGAGAGGAGAGTGTGTTGAGTAGATGGAAAGAGTATTTTGAGAGGCTGATGAATGAAGAGAATGAGAGAGAGAGAATGTTGGATGATGTGGGGATAGTGAATCAGGAAGTGAAACAGATTAGCAAGGAGGAAGTAAGGGCAGCTATGAAGAGGATGAAGAATGGAAAGGCTGTTGGCCCAGATGACATACCAATGGAAGCATGGAGATGCTTAGGAGAAATGGCAGTGGAATTTCTAACTAGATTGTTTAATGAAATTTTGGAAAGTCAGAGGATGCCTGAGGAGTGGAGAAAAAGTGTTTTGGTACCTATCTTTAAGAATAAGGGTGATGTGCAGAGCTGCAGTAACTACAGAGGCATAAAACTGATTAGTCACAGCTTGAAGTTATGGAAAAGAGTAGTGGAAGCAAGGTTAAGAAGGGAGGTGATGATTAGTGATCAGCAGTATGGTTTCATGCCAGGAAAGAGCACTACAGATGCAATGTTTGCTCTGAGAGTGTTGTTGGAGAAATACAGAGAAGGTCAGAAGGAGTTGCATTGTGTCTTTGTAGACTTGGAGAAAGCATATGACAGGGTGCCTAGAGAAGAGTTGTGGTATTGTATGAGGAAGTCGGGAGTGGCAGAGAAGTACGTAAGAGTGGTACAGGATATGTACGAGGGTACTGTGACAGTGGTGAGGACTGCAGTGGGAGTGACAGATCCGTTTAAGGTGGAGGTGGGATTACATCAAGGATCAGCTCTGAGTCCTTTCTTATTTGCAGTGGTGATGGACAGGTTGACAGATGAGATCAGACAGGAGGCCCCGTGGACTATGATGTTTGCAGATGACATTGTGATCTGTAGTGAGAGTAGGAATCAGGTTGAGGAGACTCTGGAGAGGTGGAGATATGCTCTAGAGAGCAGAGGAATGAGGGTCAGCAGGGCTAAGACAGAATATATGTGTGTAAATGAGAGGGAGGGTAGAGGAATGGTGAATATGCAGGGAGTAGAGTTGGTAAAGGTGGACGAGTTTAAGTACTTGGGATCAACAGTTCAGAGTAATGGTGAATGTGGAAGAGAGGTGAAGAAGAGAGTACAGGCAGGGTGGAATGGGTGGAGAAGAGTGTCAGGAATGATTTGTGACAGACGGGTACCAGTAAGAGTGAAAGGGAAGGTCTACAAGAGGGTAGTGAGACCAGCTATGTTATATGGGTTGGAGACAGTGGCATTGACAAAAAGGCAGGAGTCAGAGCTGGATGTGGCAGAGTTAAAGATGTTAAGATTTGCAATCGGTGTGACTAGGATGGATAGGATTAGGAATCAGTATATTAGAGGGTCAGCTCATGTTGGACAGTTTGGAGACAAAGCAAGAGAGACGAGATTGCATTGGTTTGGGCATGTGCTGAGGAGGGATGATGGGTATATTGGGAAAAAGATGCTAAGGATAGAGCTGCCAGGTAAGAGGAATAGAGAAAGGCCTAAGATAAGGTTTATGGACGTGGTGAGAGAGGACATGTAGGCGGTTGGTGTGACAGAGCAAGATGCAGAGGATAGGAAGAAATGGAAAGAGATGATCTGCTGTGGCGACCCCTAACGGGAAAAGCCGAAAGAGAGAGAATGATGAATAATGTGTATAGTGCGTCATGTTAATGTGAGCCCCTCTAGTATCATGAAGTATTTAGGTAGTGGTTTGAATCCTACACTTGACAAGTGTCTGTTTGTGTATGATTTCCTTGGAGAGAAGCAACCTTTTTGGAGAGTACACAAACACCTTAAAAGTGGTGTATTAATCTTTGTCAAGTCTGATGATGTCATCATCCTACAAATATACCAGTGGAAAAAGGAACTGGCAGTAATGTGTATAGCGTGTCGTGTTAATGCATACTCCTCTAGTATCATAAAGTAGTTAGGTAGGGGTTGGAATCCTGCACTTGACAACTGTGTGTGTGTTCATGTGTGATTTTCTTGGGGAAGAGTAACCTTTTTGGAGAGTAGTAAAACACCTTAAAAGCGGTATACTTATCTTGGTCAAGCCTGAAGATGTCACCATCCTACAAATATACCTGTGGAAAGGAAAGTGTCCAGTTATGTGTATAGCACGTCATGTTAATGTGTACTGCTCTATTATCATAAAGTAGTTAGGTAGGGGGTTTGAATCCTGCACTTGGTGAGTGTGTGTGTGTCTATGCTCTATGTGTGCAACACTGTTGGTCAATGTGTTGTGGGTTTTGCTTTTACTATTGTATGACATATCAGTATGACAACAGTATGTGTATTGCACATGTGAGGTAGCTGTGTGGCAAATACATATACGTACATGTGACCTCAATTATTGCATGTGTGGGAACCCTGCTTTCTCCAAGAACACATCTGTCATCTTTGCCAGAGTGTGCTGCTGCTTTCCAGACCTTAGGTCACATCTGTATGCTTGTGACAAGGCCAGCCACTGCAGTGATCACTGGCCTAGGTCATCCGTGTCACACACACTCATTACAGTTTCTATTGAATTGTGTGAGTGAGGGTTTATGGCCGAGGTATATGTCAGACCTGTTCAAACACAGCAAAGTCTGTTAATGATGGCTATTCATCACAGGTGTACAACAACCTTTGTGGATATGCATGCAGACCCCTTATTGCTTATGTGATCCACCGAGGGATTTCAAAATACCTTTGGAAATGTGATTATCAAAGGAGAGATGACGTAACACTTGGTTGCATGTACACATTGGTACCTGATAATCATGTTGGTGGCTACTACCTATATGATACTGTGGGATACTATGTTCCGTAAAGGTGGATGACTATGCTTTGGTTGGCCTATAGCTTTACAGCATGGGTTTGACAACAGGTATCTGTCTGTATGATACCCTTGTGGAGGATGTGTGTGTCATCTGGAGAATGTATTACAGGCCACAGTATGCATTACCAGACATGGACGGACATATCCCTACTGTGATTGCTTGTACCTAAGAGAGCTACATGCCAAACAGGAGTGGTCTCAGTAATGGGTGCAGGTGAATACCACTGGTTACTGGCATAGTATAGTACTTGAAGGATCCAAATGTTACTGTGTGTCCTACATCTGTGTGTCAGTTGTCAAGACATCATCTAATGATTGGTTATGGTCAGGCTGTTGAAGTTATGTATACTACCAGAATGCAAAACAATGACAGATAGTAACAGTATCACCCACAGCACAGTGTCAAGCCATGTCATACACACACGTGTAGTCAAGTTCCAAAATGTGTGTAGTACAATGCATACTGGCCACCAATAGAAACTATGGAGTGTTACTGTGTAATACAGGGCATGTCACCCTGCCCATGTATCCACTATGCACGTACATGCAGACAGTGCACCTCCACCATGTTCACAAATGTACACCTGCAAATCTGTGCTACACACATCCCACACATACTGTCCACTCTCTAACACATGCTGCCAATACTACACACATCAGCCAAGTGGCACCTGGGTGGACAATACACTATGGGAACTAACCCTGGTGTAAACAATACTACATTGACAATCATAGCTTTAATGCCTCATGCCTGCTCAGCTACACCTTCAAGCATATCATTACACTCTACTGCTGACAACATGCTAACATTGCTATACTGCTATAAAGTCACCCTGTGCATCAGCACCATGGTAGCCTGTTCCTGCATCAATGTTACAGATGACAGGAGGTGGCACAGGTTTCATCATATGCACAGGGTTTGTGTTTGGTTTGCCAGAGGCCTACAGTGATGAACCATACAATCGACATGTGTGTGTGTGTGTGTGTGTGTGTGTGTGTGTGTGTGTGTGTGTGTGTGTGTGTGTGTGTGTGTGTGGGCCATGAGTACTGCTATGGGCCAATGTTGATGTAATGTGTGCGGGTATGTGTTAGCCCTAGGTGTCTGGTTTATGTGTGTATGTCTGCATGAACACAGTTCCACCATGTAGCTGCCATATATGGGTATTTGTGGGACAGCCACAGACTGTACCTGCCAGGCTTTACAGATCACCGTCTCTGGCCATGGATATGGTACCTGTGCTTGGCAGGGGTGCTACTGACAATATCAGGTACTAAGCCAGACTGGGTACTATCTCCAGAGGTAGATGGATGTACACTGGACTCAGGTCCCTGCTGGGACTGTCCAGAGCCATGTGCATGTGGTCTTCTAGGATGTTCTATGGACAGCCCACCCCCAACATTGCTGGGGCTGTTACTGGCACTACGGGAGTGGCTGTGACTTGAGGGATGTCTGCGGTGACTGCCAGCTGCTGATGTTGCTGGCATACATCCACGTCGATGACTCAACCATCCCGCACTGTCCTGACACATGGACATGACATTGCGGAGGACATCGAATGTCTCACCCCAACGTCTATCAGTGACCTCAGTGTAATTACTGATGGCACCTGCTAGGTCACGGATACTGTCAATTACAGCGGTGTTATGTGCCCTCTGTGCCCTTAGTCCCTGTCTGGTGTACCATTCCATATGTGCCTATGCCTCCATGACAGCCTGGAACATGCGTGAGGTTGTAAAACCTGTGGCACGTCTGCCAGGGGCATGAGCAGCAGTGCTCCGATGACAACCCCTGGACATCTGCCTATGTGGTACCCTTCCAGACATCTGGGTATGGCTGCTGTGTCGGGATGCATGTGCCATAGGTACCACACTGTCCTGGCCAATGCCGACTGTACGCTGTTCCTCAGCAAAGGGCATTGGTGATGGATGTATTGGCAGTATGACTGTGTGCATGGATGGGGTGGACACTTGTGTACTGTCGATTGGTGGCCAATTGACAGACCCTGGCAAACATGCCTGTGCCTCAGCACACCTATCATTGTCACTATTTTGCTCAGTGACATCAGTTTCCCTGCTGCAGTGAACCAGCCCAAACTCAGCACCTGTGAGAGGAAGACAGGAAACACACTTTACGACCTGTACATGATGTTGAAACACATGCACACATGCACACATGAACACATGAACACATGAACACAAGAACACATGCACACATGTACACTTGCATACATGCACGTATGCACACATGCACACATGCACACATCAACACATGCACATATGAACACATGAACACATGCACACATGCACACATGAACACATGCACACTTGCATACATGCACACATGCACACATGAACACATGCACACATGAACACGTGAACACATGCACACAAATACACTCCTCACTAAAGCAGACACACACACACACACACACACACACACACACACACACACACACCACCAGCAATCCAGAACATACTCAATAGTGGTTGATGGTGGGGTACAGTATCACAAGCCAAACAGTTATATCACACGTGTCAGCATGCAGGATGTGTGTTGCTCAATAGCATGCAGTGCAAGTGTAGACAGCCCTTGCTAATAACAGTATACATGGCTTTGATGCATGTGTGTTGTTGTTCAGTGATTGGCCTCACCCTGGAACGCAATGTGTACATGGACACACAACATTGCTGTGCAAGTAATAAAAGCTCTGCAATGTCCTGTGCACCATCACTCACCGGTATACATACCATGGCTGGATGTGTATATGTGTGTCACATAGATATCCATTTCTGATTGGAGCATCTGTGTCTTTAGCAGATAATTGTGGACACAGGTTTAGCACATGCATGCTCTGTATACACACAGGATGAGTGGTGCATGTATACCTGATGGAATACCATTGCTTGACATAGCCATTGTACAGTGGTTATGGTGAGTGTAGGACATATTGTGGACATGCCAGTGCCAGCCATGTCATGGCATGCAACAACACAACTGCAACATTAAACATCACACATACCCAATGTGTGTCATGTGACCTATACACTCAATAGCATTACAAGACATATATGTGTCACTTTGTACAAATGGTGATTGCTATGCATATTGTGTATAGGTGCATATGTTTGCACACACACAACATTGAGGTGCATAGCAATTAATGCTATGTGTCGACCTTGGTCACTGTAACTGGATGGGATGCAGTACCATGAGCCATCATCATGCAGCATCATGTGGTCACTCAACGCTACTAATGTGTGCCAGACCAGCACATAGCATGCTGTACCTGAACTGCAGTATCATGGCTACATTCACAATTTCACAGCCAGTTGTTACATGGGTTTGTAAGGTGCCCAATAGGGGGCTAGGGGGCATTGCCTAATATGAATGTGTTATGTGTTGAAGAGTGTCACACAGCCCCATGAGAGGCCTCTACCCCTCAGGTATATTATGTGTGCTGTGTGGATGACAGTTGGGATACTGGAGTGTGACCTTACAGCGGGTGTCTGAATACACCATGTGTAGCATGTTAACGTGCCCTGCGTATGACAAAGTTGTGTATGTTGTGTGCATGTGTATCAACTCTGCCTATCCAATGTCCACTACAGTGTTGCCACAATTGTGTGGGATGCTCTGTGCATTGCATGTGTTTGAGGCAACTACTCACGTTACTGAGATGTGCATAGTCTCACAGCAAACATGCACAGCATGCATTATGCGTAGGTGTGTTATGTGTACATGGCCTACACCTCACCTATGACATGCACATTTAATTAGCAATATTAAATGTAGAACACACTCACCAGCATGGGTCTGCTGCCTTGCTGTCACACCAGAGGGACCTACAAGGATATGAGACAGTTTGTCAGTGGCAACAACTGTGGCATTGCTACTGCGTGTTTGCAATCTTACAGTAGTACAATGGTTGACAGTCACAGGCCTACAGATTATATTCCTAATTATTACTATTGCACAACACTAGGCACCACATCTTCTAACTACTCAGTACACATCTCACATAAGCATGATCTATCAATAGAGGTAACAGTAGTCTACAGCTATGCCATGTTACCTGCACGCTCCGTGTCAACTTGCTGTGTGGCTCCGGCCTCCATGATGATACATTTTAGTTGTTATTTTTGTTGTTGGCCAGGAGCCACCTGGTTCAGGAGCATTTCCTCCACTCTGGTGAGGGGGGGGTGGATGGCGACCCCACCACCTGTGGCAAGCTGTTGTCTACGGATATCAGACGCACGCTGCCGGACATGTCTAATTAAATCACTGCAGTGATGGCATACCTGCCCATATGTCTGGTTATGCATGCCTATGTCATTTACCCTACAGACAAGATCTTGCCACAGGGCAGTCCTGGCTGGTTCTTGAGAACAGCAGGGCATAGTGCTGAATCAGGCTGTTTGTAATCTGTTCCTCCTCTGCTGGGCTATATGTGGCATTACGATGGTGGGCCATGACCCTGGAAGACAATGAAACAATATGTGTGAGCAAGTCATGTGGCACACTTATTCTAAAGTACAGATATCAATTAACTGGCATATATAGCAACCTATTGGCTGTCAGAGGATACACACTTTCAATACCACATATCAGTGCTCAACCCACAACTGCCTGACAGTGCCTGGCACAATCTATATATCAAACCATATTTTGCGCAGCAAGAAAGATAAACCAGTATGTAAGACTATACAACAGTACATGGCACACTGTATGCGACACAATGCCCCACCTAGCCACAGGAGGTATATATCAAGCTAATGCATAAAGAAATATGTAATCCATTGCAATGATTGTAAAGTCCAGTTACAGTATTACCAGTATACCACACTAGTCGTTGATGGCAAACCCCTGCCTAACATATGTGCACATTCATTAATATAGGTGGCATACTGCTGTACTAGACTATACATGTTGCTAGATAAGGACTTATATCCTGTAACACACATATGACCGAGGCCATGGTACAGGCATACCCACACACTCATCAGACATACATACCAGACACAAAGGTATGGCAAACCAGATGACCTTTACCTGTGTATCATACAGTACTGTGTGTAAGTAGTTACATAACCTTACGCCTGAGGTATGTAATCTGTGAGGATTACAGGGAACACACAAAACAGTGGTACCAAGAAATGTGGACATACACCATACTGTGCTGTTTAGGCATACAGCTTCAGGTAGTACTACAGTCAATACAGGAGTTGGATTCACCAGCATTAACACTCAATAAGCATACATGTACTGCTTTAGCCTACAATGGGACACCCCAGTCGACACTAAGGGACTACGTCAGACCGTATGGCATACTGCTTTTTCTGCCTAGCAATAGCATGCACATCTTTTGCTGGGATCACAGCTAGAACACAAAATAGCATGACAGAAACAGTTTCCCACTAAGCTATCACACATATACAGAACTCTGACACATTCACCAACACATTTAACATCACACTCAGTCAACCTCACATTGCAATTATTGCAACAAGTACATGTGGGTGTGTATCGGTTCATAGGTAGGTAATAGGCCATTGGCCCTAGGGCCTATAGAAGTCTAGCCATACACTACCCTGGCCTTTGACACACAGGTAATTTAATTTCACATGGCCCTGTCAAGCAGAGCCACAGAGGTGATTCCCTGGGTGTATTTCCCATCTCCCATACAATCATCAGGATTATTTATGATGACTGCTAATTAGGAGCTTTGTTTGCTATTGATAGGTGGTTTGTTCCAGAGTATGGGATGTCTCTGAGATAGGAATCTATCCCTCCAGCATGTGCTGTTTATTGAGGTCACAAGGTTTAGGTCCCTAGAACATGTAGTTCGTAGGGATTGTCATCTGTTTACATGGAGCATGTCCAACAGCTCTGGGTTTTACATAGCTTTGTATGTTAGGCAGAGGTCACCTCTGGGTAGGCGGTATGCGACACAGTCTAGCTGTGGTTTTGTGAGAGGGTCTGCATAGGGCATCTGTTTGAGGCCAGTATTACTATTTGTGAGGTATGTCTGTGGCCTTTCCAGTTGCTGTAGATGTCTTGTGAGGTACATACCACATGGGGCATTGTACTCTATAATGGGTTTTATGTGTGATGAGTAGAGGGGAACACTGACCTATATTTCCCTGGATGACACACCTTTTGTGATGACGTGTGCCACGTAGACATATTACATGACTGGTGTGGCACTGTGATTATCAAAGGGGAGACTACTGTCCACTTGTGTCCCATGGTCTCTTATCACACCTTCTGTGTTAAGTAGACTACCACCTATGTGGTAGTTAACGGGTACAGAGTTTTTGCAAGAAGGGATGCCAATGCAGTGTCAACATTGAGTTTGTGTCCATAGCTTTGTCACCAGGCATCTGTTGCAGTAAATATGACCCTCTCTCTCTCTCTCTCTCTCTATATATATATATATATATATATATATATATATATATACATATATATATATATACATACACACATACACATACATATAAACATCCATTGGTGTACATATAGATATACATATAGGCACATATACAGTCCACCTTTCATGATGGGAATATCAATTATGCAAAGGTTGTGATGTATACAGTTATGTCATAATATTGAACAGTGTTGTGCAGAATGCATTGAAGGTGTTCTCAGCCCATGTAGCTTTAGCAGGCCTCACTGGCTGCAACACTGCAAACCTGATGAATCATACCCACAGCGTTTAACCACCACGTGTCATATACCAGCACTGTATGCTGTCTTGTTTGCCACACACTACAACCTACATAGAAATATGCCCATAACAACCTTCAACAACATATATATGTCCACCCTTCACAAACAGTTGCAGTATGTCCCTTGCTCTATGCACATGTACAGATGCTAATATATCTGACACAGACAGATCTCTCTGTATATGTGTGCCATACACACACAAGGTCCACACTGTTGTAAGTTTGTGTACCTCACGGCTGACCTGTTGGGCCTTGCTGCAACATGAACAGGTGTCACATGTGAGCACACAGTAATATTAGAGGGTGTATATATAGCTGCAAATGCTAGATTAGCATACTAGCCTGGTACAGCTGTTGCCAATGCTAAGCTACACATTAATATGACTATCATGCATTTGTTACTCTGTCACATCCATGTTTAAATAACTGTATGCGCTACTCCCCCAAACAGACATTGTACACACTACTGTACAGAACACAGATAACATGGATCAGATGTTTGACATTTAATGCTGAACTACATATGTCACAGTCATATCCCACTGCACACAGCTACATACTGATTTCTCCATGCCAGTAGTTATGCAGGGCATCTGTGCATAGATACGTACTGCTGCCACATATGGATGATTCAAACTATGTAGAGTACTCTTTAAAAACATCTACTACATGCCAGTAAATACATATCTGTTACATACCTTTCCTTTGTATGTGTTTGTATTTGTCAGTTCCGTGTGTTTTGTAATTTTTTTTGTATCTTATTTTTTTTTCAATATATTTTCAATATTTTTTTTATCTTTTTTTTTCAATATATTATTTTTTTCAATATATTTTTTATCTTTTTTTTTTCCAATATATTTTTTTATATCTTTTTTGTTTTTCTGTTGCTGTTGTCTGTGTGTCTCTCTCTCTCGCTCTGTCTCTCCATACCTGCCATGAAATGATTGCATGTGTGGACAGCAAGTATATCCTGTTTTTATAGGTATCTGCACATGTGCATGTGATCGCCTCTGCACCAATTGGTGGACACCATTTGGCAATTGCATGCAGCCTGCTGTGTGGTACTTGCAGTACTCACTGTCATAGCAACCCAATGCTATAAATTGCTAAGTCAGGTAGGCATAGCCCTTTCAGCTTTCCAAAGTGGGGACCATGCTTGTTTGCTGTGGACACCGTTGTGTAAGTCAGAAGGTTGGTATACTTCTTATATCTGATGCTAGGGGTGTAGCCAGTGATTTTAATGTTGTACTCATACCTGAATGTTGCCACTTCCAGTACACAGTTGTCAGTGTAGAATTGTACTCACCCCTACAAATGCTAACACAAGATACATGGGAGTATGTAGTTTATTTTCTACTTATACAATTAGCTGCCATACATATGTAGTTATTGAGATGTTTTCATTTGGCACACAAACTGTTTGTGAACCGCTATACTGTGAATATTAATGTACTCACTTCTGCACAGTTTGTGCTTTTTTTGGTTGACATTAGCACAGGATGCTCATGAAAACTGGACAATTCCAGTAGTGAGTATGCCTACCTACATCCTTGCTGGACCTTGAACACACAGGTATTTTGTACATTTGGGTGGGGATTGTCCTGCTATGATACTGTGTGGGGGTTGTAAAGTGCTGCTGTAACATTATTTACTGCTAGAATGGCTGGTTCTGTTATCGCAGTCATGTAATGCAATTCCACAACAACTGCTGGTAAAGTTCCACAGAACAGGTTTTGTGTTATGGCATTCCTATCTTTCCTTTACATTCACTCATTCTGATGCATGATATATATATTTCAGCAACAACCTGCTGTATATCTACTGTGGCTTAGTGGTACTTCATGCAGTCTAGTGTGTCTGGGGTTCGAGACCGACAGTGGTGTTTTATTTTGCTGCTGAGCAGAACAAGGGCCCTCACATGCAGGGTGACTAAGGCACTTTTAAGCAGTTGTAAGCGGGTTTGCGCGGGTTTGCGTGACGCTTAGCAATACTTAGCTAAGTGCACACATGCGCACACTCGCGCAAACCTGCTAACGACTGCTTAAAAGTGCTTACTCCCGCTAATCCCCACGCTCATTTCTTTGAAAGAAAAGAAAATGGGGAGATAGGAAAGTGGTGAAAAAGGGGCACAAAGAGGGAAAGACAGGAGGGAAAACAGCTAGGGATGTGCAGGATGGGTGTAGGGAAGGTCCATAGCTGCCAATTTCTTTAACAGCAACAGCTGTGCATATACTAGAAATTTGGAGGGGAATTTTAAACCTTCCACCCCTGAGAGAGGGGTGAGGACAACAAAGTATGTTGTACTGCCAATTAAATTTCAGTTTATGTGTCCAGCGGACATGTGTGCAAAATGGGCAGCTATGTATGGGGGCATATTTTTTTTGTGGGAGCAGATTGCCCTTTTTTTTCAGGTGAGAGTGGAATGTGGGGTAGGGGAGGTAGGTATATTTGGGGAGGTAGGTTGGGGAGGTAAACAGACAAGACAAACAAGATGCATACAGGGGCAGAATATGACACATGGGGTGGGTGAACACCATTGACGGGGAAGGATGTTTGGAAATCGCAAGCCCATGAGCCCACAGATGGCAACAGTGGAACTGAGATCCCCCCATGGGCAGTCACCACTGCACCTTCACAGCCCCAAGGGGCTGCATAGGAGGGGCAGGCTCACCCGTGAGTCGCGCCACTCGTGCCTTGAGCTGGCCTAGAGGATCAGCGACTGAACGCTGGATTTCCCTACGCACTATAGCCTGGACCGTTCAGAGGGTGATAGGTGACCCTCCTCTGGCCAGGCTTGCATGGAGGGGACAAGCCCCATCCCCTGCAGCACTTCCACCCAAAGGTGGTACAGGGCTAACAGAGGAGGAGGTCCCGGGCTGGGCACCGGATCTGCTGGTGCCAGGTGCCATCGCCAGCTGAGGTGGGACAGGTGGGTCCGCTGGGACCAGCCTTCCCATACGTTCTATGTTTAGGAGGATTTAATGACAATATGGGTTGGTAACAGCCAACAGCATTCCAAATTAGTTGTAACAGCATGCAGTAATATTCCCATTAACCCAACACACCAGAGTTCCAACAGTTGAACAGCAAGCATATATAGAACAACAGTGGACATTCCAACGGCATGCAGGATTAATTGGTGGCAACAGGCCACCAAGATTGTGGTGTTTGAACAGGGCACATGCATCAAAGTAAATGCAGATATTTATAAACCAATAGGACATATGTCCCAACAAATGTTTTGAGATTAGACATACCCATTGAGGTGTAGAATTGCATTGTTTATGCACATACAGTAGGGTGTAAAAAGATACCTCCATTAACAACTTATATGTACTTATAGTTTACACTACATTCCTATTGACTGCAGGTATATATCCCCTACATGTATTATTACACTAGGCAAAGTCCATTAAGTTGTGAAATGGGTTGTGCTAGTTCCTTATATACCTGACCTGTATCTGACATACAAACTGTCCAGGATGCAGATGATACTGCTATGTATTTATATATTTTATTTATATTTATATATCTACATATCTGGATGTGTTCAGGTGACATTAGCAGTAATATTTTTACAGCCCCCTACATTTCTAGCAGCACACTGACATTTCTGGAGAACACATTAACAAGCTACTCATGTGCCAGATTTACCTATACATGCCAGCCATTAACCAACAGTTGAGGACTGTATATATGCTTCACAGCTACTGGCACTCCCTTCATCCACTTTATATGGGCCTGCCCAAGTGTGGGTTGACAGCGCTTAATACAACAGTACTATTTATATAATGCAAGAGTACAACAACATTTCGAACTAAGTGACACGGACACACTCTAAGAATTATACCTTTATTAATTACATTACACACTTTTGTAGAGGCTCTCTCATTTATTTGATATTACAGTACATGCAGAAGACTTATTCAAGATGTATTATACCTTTATTAATGGGTTACAACACTCTTTTTCAGGCTCTCTCACTTATTTTATATAACAGTACATGCAGAGAAATTATTCAGGACTTATTATACCTTTATTATTGGGCGACAACACTTTTTTAGGCTCTCTCACTTATTTTATATAACAGTACATGCAGAATAATTACTAACCTGCCAGGTGGCGCAGCCTTAGCAGCCTATCTGCATAGGTTTGCTGATTCGCAGCACGGACACCTGCAGCTGTGAAGTAAATTAATTGATATTGAGACATATACCTATCCATAATATTGAGTACTATAGCAATTCTTACATACTCCATTCCATGGCTACCTACTCAGTAGTAGGGCATTGTGCATCCCACGGGCCTCCTGTATCCATTGGTTCAGTTGGTCCTGCTTGTGTCTCTTCAGGTCTGTGTAGTGGTGTCTGACCTGCTCACCAGTCCGAGGGACACCTGTGGCACTGGTGAGATCATGTACGAGATGGTTCCAGGCTTCCGCTTTGTATTCAGTGCCTTGGAACTGGCCCTGCAGGAGTCTGGCATCATGATTATGGACAAGGAGCCAAACCATCACTTTTGACTCCTCAATGCCCCACCGTTGTGCTTGAAAGCGACAGCCCTCTCTGACACCAGCCATGCTGCCTGCAGATGGGAGCTACAACCAGTTATGGCAAGTATTCCCGCCTATGGAGCTTAAATATGCCTCATTTCCCGCACTTATTTGTGATTGGCCAGATTTGAAAATTCTCAGCTGAGTGCACACCTGCTTAGCACTGAGTAAACTTTGATAAATATGTATATGTATGTTGACAGTACATGACCAGCAAAAGCTGTCATGGCTTAGTGGTTCAGTACTGTGATTATGGTGCATAGTATCCCGGGTTCGAGGCCTGTCATTGCTTTTTATTTTACTACTGGCCTGACCAGCTAGGAGGTGTGGCTGTGTTTAGCCAACTTTGCTCAACTTTGCCCAATGTTGCTCTACGTTGCTCGACGTTGCCCATCGTTGACCGACGTTGCGCTAGTTAGCGTGGTGCGCAGCTTCGCGCAAACATGTTTTGTTTGTGCTAGTTAGCACGATGCGCAGCTCCGTGCAAAGCCATTGCGCTAGTTAAAGCAGTGCTAAGCTATGGACATTTATTCTTAAATGTGCTTAATACTGGTAAACATTGCTTAGCAGTGCTTCACATTGCTTAACATACATTACTTATGCATTCATCAGTATGCATGACCATTTCACCTTTATATATATATATATATATATATATATATATATATATATATATATATAAAACATATCGTTCACTACTACATAGGCCACTTGAATGCATTTTGCTAAAATTTAAAAGGTAAATGTCAGGAATTATTTTTATGCACAGATTTCCTACAGAAAATGGAAAGGGGAGTGGTGGGACTCGAACCGGGAATGCCTCCTCTTTGTGCGAAGGCTCTACCACTACGCTATTGCTATTTGGCTTAATTTGCATATAAATAGTTTATTATCCTCTTCGATGTCTAAACTGCTAACTGTAGCTAAGCAATGGGCAAACCCATGCACACACACGCAAATACGGGTAGCTATATTGGAATAATAAAAAAAAAAAGTTTTACATTTTATTATATTTGTACAGGGGTTTAGAATGTGGGGGAGTGTAGTGTTGGGGATATACACATTTGAGCGGACTCGCTCATGTCTGGTGACATTTGCAGATTTAGGCACTTGCAGGGGCGTGGATATTTGGACTGCTCGGCAGTCTGACACGCCCTCTGCACTCGTGCACGCTCCGTATTAGCCTTTGAGTTGAGTCAGCACACCCTCATGAATATGGCACGCTGACGTCATACTCTTAGGCTGCAGTTTCCATGTAAGACTTATTTAGTCTTACACGGAGGATTACTGAATCCCGGCCGATGTCTCAAAAAGATTCAAAATTCAAAGAACAGGAGCTTTTCTAGTAAATTTTATATAAATCCTTCTCACTTTAATGGCCCAGGAGATGCATATGCTCAGTGAGTGATGTCCAATTGTACAAAAAACTGTCTTTATACACACTTATGCCTACAGTATTTCAATCCAATTTGTACATTGCTATTCAATATAAGAAGGATTTTTTGTTAGACAATTGTGCATTGCTGTTATGGTGAAGAAAGTTTTTATTTATACAACTAAGGGTTCTCATAGAGATCCTGAATACTAATATTAATAGCTAATATTTAGGCTACATAATCAGAAATGACTGTTACTTTTATTGAATGTTTATGTCCCATGTAAAGATCAAAGAACGTTCTAATGATTCAAACTGAAATTACTAAAAATGCTCAGTTTGGGGGGTTATCATCACATGCTGTTAAAGTGCAGTCGCTGAATCATTTTAATACAGGAAAACTAGTGCTAGAATTGATCACCCATTAAATAACAACATAGTTTTGGATGTTATGAATCATGTGAAAAAACGATCCTTTCAGACCTATGTACCCTAATAAAATGGAGTTTATTTTATTTGATTCTAATCTACAAAGATCATAGTCCCAGATTCATGTCTTTTTCTCTCATTACATAGTCAGTTCAGTTAGTAGAGATTTTTTTGATCCAGTTTTTTCTGACCACTAGGCAGGAAATATGCTTTCTGGTTTTGATAATAAATTATCATCTTTTTCTAAGCAGAAGTTAAATCATACCATTTTGCAAGACGCCAATACTGAATTTCATAAATAATTATGCAGAATACTTATTAGTTGACTTGATATTTCCATAAAGTCTGATATCAACTAGACATCTTTAAATGTCAGCATCAAAAGTTTCTTAATGAATAAAGCTTCTTTTATTAAGAAAGATAAGACAATTTGAGAGTAGAACGTGCATAGCAAAATTAAAACCTTGACAAAAGTTCTTATTTGAAGATTAATCATTCACTAGACAAGAAGCATTAGTGAATCTTCAAACTCACTTAAACCTACTTTTGGATTCTGATTTGACTTGATTTGAATAAAATTGTTTGTTGAATTATTTTAGAAGGGGCTCAGTGCTCATTCTCCCTTCACTTTCTTGACAAGGATTATAAAGGCATATATCTCCAAAAAAATGTATTTACAATATCCCTTATAATGACAGGTGCTGTTCAACTACTCCTGAGATTAAGAATGTGTCTTTCAGGTTTCCTTCTTGACAATTATTGAACTTCTTCTCATGCTAATAATTGTAATTTGATTTATCAGTTTTCATCCCTGTCTAATTTTATCCTATTCCTTCATATTATAAAAGATTAGAATGCTATGAATGTTTGCATGTATATAGATATGTAATGTATTTGAATTATGTAACTAGCAGAGATAACATATATCAATGGATTATTTTCAAGCCATACTGGGAGCACATAATCAAAATAAGCTGTAAACAAAAACATAATTTTGTTGCAATTCATATTACTTCACTGTCACAGTTTGTACTTTTGTATACTTCTCTGTTTACATTTTAATTTTATTGTTTAGCTTGTTCCCAATATGCAGAACACAATGGCCTGTAATACATATTTACTGAATTATTATTATAATAGAAGATAAAACCTCAATTGTAACATGCATTGGTTACGATGTCATGTTTTCAAGCAGCTAAAGTGATATAAGACTCATTAGTCTTACTGAGTAAGCACGTTGTAAGTGTTGTATGTATTTTGAAACTGAGCACCTATTATTGCTGCTTAAGGTCTTGAAACCACAAAGATAGGGCTGAGAATGAACTTCTGTATAGTACCAGGAATACAATAATAACCTATACTCCTTTTTTGCTGAGATAAAGTTTTACTTTTGGTGTAATATTATGTATTTCAAAAGAAGAAAATTGTTGTAATTGTAGCTACAGTGACATGCTTTCAAGCAGTTATGGAGTGGTCAGATTCACTGCTGGATTGACCAAAAGTCCAAAAGATAGGATAACAGACTTAAGTGCATTTCACAGCTTAATAGACTGTTGTTACTACCTGAAAGTTCCATCATGAAATTTCAAATGTGGGACTAAAATATCGTCTTTTATATATAAGTTTCAGATGGAACTCTTGACTGGATTTCCATTGTGAATGTTGTATTTAATTACTTTTTAGTATGCTGAATAAAAGAATGGCTTACAGCACTCACTTACTTACTGAGTTGGTAAGCATTTCCTAGTGGTACAGCTACTGTAGATCTTCCAGCATACCACAGATCTCAGCAGAAATAAGTCATCAGCCTCCTCACACATTTCAGAGGTGATCCATGCCCCCTCTGGAGCTCCCGCTTATATTGTAAGCAATCAGAGTTTCTTTCATGGGCTTTCAACCATTCTGCTAAAAGTGTTAGCAACAACATACTCCCTTACCCGTCATGTCAAACATCAGATGCATGTCTCATCTTTCTCTCTCACACATCCCATTGATGATTGCTGTTTTCCTCCAAAGCTAACCATTCTGCCATTGATCAGACACCACCACCTAACACCACATTAGCTAACACATCTTGTAACTGCCTATCTATGACAATGGAACATTCACCCTCTCCACTTAACCATTTAGGAAGCAACCAGCTCTACTCTTTCTAAATTATTCACCTGCATATCAGTAAGCAGTTAAAGCACACATTCAAGACCATGTTTCAATAACATCCCAGCCCAGGCAGTCCATGCCTACCAATTGACAACATAAAAAGAAAAATAACTGCGGAGCGAAACACGGCTAGAAACTGAAATGTCCAATCACAAACTGAATGTCCAAATAAATCCAAGGTGATAAAAATCCACAATTTATTGCAAGAACACAAACTGTTAAGCGCTTTCGCTTAGGAGCTTCATCAGACCAAATAGTGAGCAGAAAACTGACTGATATATATATAAAACATTTCTTACTCAGAAGTATCAATTAAATGATCAATTAATTAAGCAATCAATCATTAAAGAGCCATAGTATACAGATATATGTGGACGCATACATTATATATCAAAAGTTAAACATATCAAAGATTTTACATAAAAAAATAATGCTCTAAATATAAAAGGTAGGAAATAAATAAAAAATCTAAACATTAAAAACTAAAGAAAAACCCATTAGCCTCAGCACATAAAAATACAAAAACTAGATTTAATAAGCTTCATTTGCACAACCTCCTTTTCTTTAAAATGGGCTTGATGGAGGCCCTTTCGTTCAAACCTTTTCCTCTATCTGCCCGTAAAAGAATGATTCAGCAAGTCTCCCTACATTCAGTATGTGTAGTAATGTTCCCTTCTCTAATACTCAGTATAATAACCTCAATCACCTTGAATTTAAACGTGTGGCTATTCCCAAACTCAGCTACATGTTTGGAGAGTGCATTGTGGGGAGACCCTTTTTTTAATGTGATAGATGTGTTCCCTCATCCTATCACGTAAGGGTCTGTTAGTTTTCCCTACATAAAATGCCCCACAAGTTCCACACTCGGCCAAATAGACTACATGGGGGGGGGGTCATACAGTTAGTGCTCCCCTTAAAGCGAAATTCTTTGTGTAGGTCAGTATGGTAAAAGACCTCAGAAACATTAATGTATGCACAGAAATTACAGGACCCACATGGCTCAGTATGGCCATATAATGGCCTTCCTGTGTTATCCCTATCAGTGCATAAAAGCCTCTTTAAAGTTTTATGATTCTTAAACCGAAATCTAGGATGACTACCTACAATATTACTTATCTCATGATCAACTAGTAGAATGGACCAGTGTTGATGAAATAAATCTGTTACTTGCTTAAAATCACCTGTGTAAAACAGCGGAATTTTAGTATGACAACCACTGTTAGTCACACTGGGATGATCCACTTCCAAACACGGTCCAAAATATGGTCATGCCTTGGTCGACCGAAGATCTACAAGATCAGATCACTGTCTATTAAGTTCATCAATAGTATATCCTCTATCCAACAGCTTCTTTTCTAAACTAGTCATCTCCTGTTGGAAGCCAGCCAATGAGGGATTCAACCTGGATGCTCGCATTCCCTGCCCCCCTGATAAGATTTCTAAAAATATAGGCTGGGTGCATACTGGATCTGAATAAAAAAGCATTCCTGTGACATGTTTTTTGAAAAATCCCTGTATTAATCATGGTGTTGTTCAACTTCTCAACATAGATATCTAAATAATCTATATGTGTATATGACATATTATAAGTAAATCTAAGACAATCAGTCAAATTATTCATGATCCCAAAGAACCTAGTAAATTCTTCAGTTGATCCTCGCCACAAAATAAATAAATCATCTACAAAACGTCGGTAGAATATAACATTATTCCTAAATTCCGTTAGAGGAAACAATGACTCAATCTCCCACTGAGCAAGAAACTTGACAACATGCTGCCTCTATGTTAATGAGGTGCAAAATTATTGTAAACAAGAAGAACACTACAGCTGCAATGGGATGAGTGCCCTTCTAGGAGAGATGTATTGTCAACTTCACTTACTACAGCCCCTAATAAAACCTTCTCTACATTATTTATTTATTTATCTATTGACCTTTGTTTACTGGGAAAGTCCACTGGGCCTGGCTAGCCCATCTTCAGTGGAGGCCTGGGGAAAAAAGCTCCAACGTACATAGATAGAATACAAAATGAAATTCAAACATCATTTGCATAAAAATTATCTTAAAAAAGTATATAAAATTACAGAAGATACCTAAACTTATTGGAAAAACAAAAAAAGAAAAGTTACATATTATGAAGTATGATTCAATAAAGAAATCTAGTACATCAAAGCATAATACAGTGGTGTTTGGCAATAAAGAATAACAAGCTGCTATACTCATAAGTAAAGCAGTATATCAATTGAATCTGTATTTGATCAAGAAGTGGAGACAAGGAAGTAAAGGTTAGTGTGAAGGCATGGGGGTAAGGGTTTATGATGGCATAGAGGTAAGGAAATGAGAAGAGGGGAAGTCAGAGAAGGAGGTACATGGGGTAAGTAAAAGTTAAAAGTCAGTCATGGAACACAGGAGAAGGTAGTTTGGTAAAGTAGAGGGAGAGGGGAACTAGTGAAAGAAAGGTAGGGGAAAGAGGAAGAAGGCAGTTTGATAAAGTAGAGGTAGAGGGGAACTAGTGAAAGTAAGGTAGGGGAAAGAGGAAGAAGGCAGTTTGATAAAGTAGAGGTAGAGTGGAAACTAATGAGAGGACAGTGGGGGAAGGAGGAAGGAGTTAAGATATAAGAAGAGGGGGTGTTAGATGAAGTGTTCATTTGGGAGTTTAAAAGTAAGAAAGGAAACTATGATTAAAAGTGCTTGATAGATTGAATTTAGGCAATGGCTGAGGAGGGAATTGAGCAGTTACAAATCCACATGGAAGAGAAGTGACTGTCCAATGCACTTTTGAAGTTAGAAGCTCTTGGTTGCAGGCATATAGATGCTGGAAGATTATTCCATATTTTGGAAATAGTCAATGAGTACAAGAATTGACCTGCAGGTAATTTGAGTTTATGTACTTGTAGAAAGTACTGGTGTTCAGAACATAGTGGATGAGCTGGAGTGCACAGAGTAAAGAGGGAGCTGAGTGCTGGATAGTCCTGAGGTTTATATATAATTTTATGAGAGGTTGTGAGCTGGAGGAGGAGAAGGTAATAGGGGAGTTCAAGCCATTGTAGTTGCTTTAGGGCAATACAATGATGAAAGAAGTGATGACTAGTTGTAGCAAATTTAGCAATCTTATTATAGCATGTTTCTAAGTTTGTGATTAAAGAAGACTGCAGATTAGTTAATAAGGGAGCACCATAACTTAGCAAAGGTAGAAGGTATGATAGAGCTAATGCTTGTTTAGAAGGGAGGTATAGGAATTTGTTCTGCCTATATAGTAGCCACAGTTTTTGTGGGTTTTATATTATTTTGAATGTGATGATCAAATTTAAGAGTTTCATCTATAATTACCCCTAATAGCTTAGTATGGGTAACTAGTTCAATTTTAGTACAGTTAAGGGAGAGAATTTTGAAGTCAGCTATATTAAGGGGTATATGTCTCTTGGGAGTGAAGATCCTAAGTTTTTTTTTTTTTTTTTTACGATTTAGAGAGAGGTGATTATTGTGAAGCCAGGTTTCTACTGTGGTAAATGCAGCTTGGGTGATATTCTTTAGACTGCTTGTGTTGTGGGCAGAGCAGACTATTGTGGAGTCATCTGCATACTGGACTAGGGAGGCCTGCTGAATAGCTTGGTGGAGATTATTAACTCATTACATCTGAGGCACGCCTCCAGGTACATCTGTAGTTAACTCCTACTGACACCTATAGGTGTCAAATATTGCTTGTTCATATTTGCATCAGTAATTCCAAAAACCACACTATGTACAAGGTTTTAAAAGATTTTATCTTAAAGCTTACACAATGGCAAACTCAACTGCAATAATATTTGACCTCTGTCTAGTGCAAATAAATAGACATTAATTGTTGTTTTTATGATATTAGTTTATATAGATATAATTTTCACATTTTTCTAAATATCTCAACAATCAAGCAAGACAGTATGAAATCTCTCAGCCAGATCACTAAAATGCTGCTGACAGTATGTGTGTAACTTGAGTGGTTGCTGCGATATTGTAAGTTGTTTAAAAAAATATTACAAATGTAATAGTTACTGTGTTTACTGTGACTTATAAAATTCAGTTTAAGACCAGGAACCTAAAGAATACTACCACTATAAAAATAGTTTGTGCTCAAGAGTTTTCCATATGAACATTTGTTTGAAATGTGAGGACATAATTTGATTCTATGAAAAGACCTAGGCACTG
>NC_056735.1:1760442033-1760501616 GCF_019279795.1 Protopterus annectens | reverse complement strand
CCACAACCTTAAAAATTCTTGAAATTAAAATGCATCTAAAAACTTTACTGGCACAGTTCCACATTTTATTTATATTTAAACAGCAAACAGTAATGAAAACAATGCATGCCAGTAAAAATCATTATCAACTCTGGGGGCTATGAAGGATTTAAGGTCACCTATGCTTTGATCTCGCCACAAAACCTAACCAGTCATAAAAGTAAATCTCACCATAACTTACCCCCTGCAGTGGCGAAGTGCTTAAGTAGTACACTTCAGGTAATGTCGTAAGTAGTATGAAACCAGAACATCAGGAAAACACTGGTTCATTTTAGATCTAATTTTACAAAGGATTGCAGAGTTATGAATAAAAATGTAGAATGTTTTTCATATAACTAGAATCAGCCTGCCTTCCACATTTGTGTCAAGTCTTATGAACATTTAGTTGAAAAGTAGCTGAATACCGAATCAAGGTACATCAGATGAGAAAACTCGAGAAGTTAACAAGATTCTTTGAGCAAACACTTATGAACAGCTCCGTGATAATCCAATACATACAATTACACTCTAATCAACACCCTTTTGTCTCACCTCACTTTCATACATCCATACTACCCATTTTTTTTAACCCTCTTTTTTACACCCCACCATCCCACCTTTTTTTTCCTTTACAACCTATACTATCACAGACAAGTCAACACCACCTCTATACCTGGTATCTTTGCACATCTCTTTTTCTCTTACCTGCACTCACATCTACCCTCCACTCTCTTTCTTTCTTATTTTTTTACTCTTTCAATCTATCCACTAGTATACCATTTCCCACTCAACATATTTAACATACTGATAATGCCTTGTCTTCACTCTGTATGTACTACTGCTGTTACTCATACTATGTGAAAAAAAATACAAGTAAATTCAATATCCTATGTAAAAAAAAAATCTAAAATTGTTTTAACTTGGCTTTTTCAAATGTTCTGTAAAACCAACCTTTGTAAAAAAAACTTTGCAAAAATATTTCTTAAAAAAAAAAAAGTTATGTATTTACCATAATGTTCCAGCTATGTTGTCCATCTTCATTTATCCTTGCCCTGTGGATTCAGTTCTAAATATTGGAACCAACTTGGCAATTACTAGAGCCCACAAAGACCAAAAACTCTTGAGCTTAAGTCCTACCCAGAATGGTCCTCTCCCAATTACTTCAGATCGAGTTTGCAGATAGAAAAAGAACAGAAATTATAATCCTAATAACGTCTTCATGGATGGATGAAAAAATCAATACCTAGGACCATAAATCATTCCCACCAAGAGGTCTAAAAGGAAGGAGGATGAAAGGTGGGGAGTTAAGGAAAAACAAAGATGGACAACACAGATGGAATGTTATGTTAAGTACATAACTTTTTTATCTGATGTTGTCAATCTTTATTTATTCCTTGACCTGTGGGACAGAGTCCCCAGTTACCTTAGATCTTGGGAGGAATCATGGAGGGATATTCCTAAGCACCACAGAAAGTACAGTTGTGTACACTTACCATAAATGTAGATGTTAGAGTGTATTCACTGTTGCAGTCATTACATTTGGGTAATCTGTTGGCAGGTTGCCCTCAGTCGGCCTGAATAACAAAGTCTTGGGCCCTGAGTCGGTTGCTGTCTCCTCTTCCATGACGTCAGGTCATCAGGGGTATAAAACATGCAGCCGACGCCATTTTAATCAGTTTTTCTTGCCCCAGATGTCAGGTGCCCCCCCAAATGGGGAGCAAATATATATATATATATATATATACACATGCACTTAAGAACACAAAAAAATTACCTATTTACCTTCAACTAAAAGCAAATACACCACAAAGGCTTTTGAGCATAGTGAAGGAAAGAAGAGGTATAATAACAGAGAACAAAGGGGGCTAGCGGGTGGATAACCCGGACTGCAATGGTGAATACACTCGAACATCTACATTTATGGTAATTGTACACAACTGTACTATGTTCTTCGTGTTTCACTGTTGCAGTCATTACATTTGGGTAGAATCCCAAAGCTATGGATGGGAGGATGGAATTAAACAGCATTAGGAGCAGCTATAAGGCCCTGCAGGACTGCAGTGGCAAAGCCTGCCCTGGATTTAGAAAAGAGAGGTAAATGGTAATGCTTTGCGAACGTATGAACTGAGATCCAAGTAGCAGCTTCTAGAATGTCTCTGGTAGGAACCCCTCTGAGAAAGGCTGCAGAAGTAGAAGCAGCCCAGGTGGAATGGGATCTGATCCCTTTGGGCACAGGTTTACCATGGTGCAAGTAGCAGAAACGAATACAATGGCTTATCCATTCTGAAATAGTCTGCTTTGATATAGCCTTCCCCTCTGTTCCAGCAGCAAATGCCACCAGTAGTTGCTCAGACTTTCTTAGAGATTTTGTCCTGTTTAAGTAGAATCTTAGTTGTCTGTGTACATCCAATGAATGCAGAATCCACTCCCCCTTGTTCTGCGGATTTGGAAAAGAAGTTGGCAGGTGAATGGTCTGGTTAATAGCCACACTGGATACCACCTTAGGTATAAAAGAAGGATTGGTCCTGAGGGCCACAGTGTTCGGGTAAAAGATAATGAAAGGCTCAACTGCCATGAGAGCCTGTAGTTCTGAAACCCTTCTAGCTGAAGTGACTGCCAAAAGAAAGGCTGTCTTCCAAGAAAGAAACTTTATATCTGCAGTAGCAGCTGGTTCAAAAGCAGATAGGGTGAGTTTTTCCAGCACAAAATTGAGGTCCCATGCAAGAGTCGGTACTCTCCTGGGAGGCCTTAAATTTTTGGCCCCTCTGAGGTACTGCTTTAGCAGGGGATGAGAAAAGAGGGGAGGCTCTGTGTTGTAATGAGCCGAGATGGCAGAGGCATGGATTTTTATTGAAGAAAAAGATAGGTCCTTGTGAAGCATCTCAGTTAAGTATTGCAAAATATGAGGAATATTTGGCTTTGCTGTGTCAATTCCTTGTGCTTGGTTCCAAGCATAGAATCTCTTCCATTTATCAGCATAAGATTTTCTAGTACTAGGCCTTCTGGCCTCCAAAATGATATCCATCACAGGTTTACTGAAAGATGTGATTGGTGAAATTAGTTGAATAGCCATGCTGCAAGATTCAGAGTTGGGAGCTGAGTGTGCAGAATTTGATAGTTCTGCTGAGAAAATAGTTGAGGTGTTTGAGGCAAGTACCACGGAGGAAGGTTTGACATTCCTGAGAAGCGGGTACCAGTGTTGGCGAGGCCAGCCCGGAGCAATCAGAATCATTTTTGTTTTTTCCTGTCTGACTTTTAGTAAGACCTTGGAGAGTAGAGGCAGAGGGGGAAAGGCATAGACTGACAGGTTTTTCCAGCTGAAGAATAGAGCATCCACTTTCCATGCTTTTTAGTGATGCGTTCTTGTGCAGAATTTGTCCAACTGATAGTTTTGGGGAGAGGCAAACAGATCTATGTCTGGGCTCCCCGATTTTTGTGTCAACATACTGAAGATTTGTGGATCCAGTTTCCATTTGTGTGGGCCCATAATATTTCTACTTAGGTCTTCTGCCAGAGTATTTTGCTTTCCTGGCAGGAATTGAGCTTGAAGATGTATTTGGTAAGTCAAGGCTGTGTTCCACAAGGCCATGGCTAGTCTGCAAAGGGGGTAGGAGTGGGTACCCCCCTGCTTGTTTATGTACCACATAACTGTGGTGTTGTCCGTCTTTATCAGTAGTTGTCCTGGATGAAAAAAGTCCTTGAAGGCTATCAGAGTATTCTGCACAGCTAGCATTTCTTTCTGGTTGATATGTAGATGCATTTGATTTGGGCTCCATTTGCTCTGAATGCATCTTCCTGCCAGATGGGCCCCCCAAGCATAGTCTGATGCGTTTGTAGTCAGGGTTTGGGTGGCAGGGGGTAGAATGAATGACAGTCCCTTGTTTTGGTGACACACCAAAGGAACTCCTGTTGCAGGCAGGGAATGAGAGGAATCATTGTTTCCAGGCTGTGACAATGTTGACTCCATAAGCTTTTTAGGTACCATTAAAGTTTCCTCATATGCAGTCTTGCATATGGAATTAGTAGAATGCAGGATGCCATAAACTTGTCTTGCAGGCAGCTGGGTTTTTGTTGCCATTTGTCTAAAGTATGTTGTCAATTGAATTTGCTTGTCTGGCGTAAGGTAAGCCATCTGGGCAGTTGTATACAAGCTTGCACCTAGGAATGTAATTATTTGAGAGGGTACCAGTTGTGATTTCTTTTCGTTTATGGTGTACCCTAGGCATGCTAGAAGCCTTTTTACAAATGCCAGATGCTGAAGAAGAGTGTCCTTGTCCTCTGCCTGAATGAGACAGTCATCCAGATATGGATAAATTTGAATGTTTCTTTGTCTGCAAAATGCAATTACTGGTGCCAGGCACTTTGTGAAGACCCTGGGCGCAGTAGATAAGCCAAAGGGCAGTGCAGAGAACTGGTAATGCAAATAGCCTACTTTGAAGCGGAGGTATCTTCTGCAAGATTCCCTGATTGGGATATGCAGGTATGCCTCTTAAGTCTAGAGTTACCAACCAGGAATTCTTGCCTAGCATAGGAAGTAGCTGTTGTAAAGTCAGCATTTTGAATTTTGGAAAGTATTTAGAATGGATAAGTCCAGAATTGGACGCCATGATTTGTCTTTTCTGGGTACCAGGAAAAGTCTTGAATAAAACCCTTGTCCTTTTTCCTTTTCTGGTACTGGATGAATAGCCCCCATATCCATGAGAGACACGACTTGTTTCTGGGCCTCTGCCCACTGATTTGATGGCAGATCTGGCCATCCATTTAGAATTGGCAACGTGTGGAAATGAAATCTGTACCCCTGGGATACTATATTTAAGACCCACTTGTCCTGGGTAATTAGATGCCAATTTTGAGCATGAAGTGCTAGTTTTCCCCCCAAAGGGGCTGCCAAAAGATAAGTTCTTGGAGATGGTAGAGGAAAGTCATTGAGACTATTTACTGTAGGGTGGTGCTTTGCTACCTCCTGATTTGGAGGTGGAGGCACCCCATTGTTTTGTCCTGTAAGATCCTTGTGACTGAAACCTGGAGCCTTTGGAGCATCTGGGTTTGGACTGAGCAGCTCTGTTGGACACTGGAAATGACCAATTCTTAGTAGGCCAGTGTCTACTGAACCGCTGCACTTGCAAGAAATCTTTTACAGTTTGCATAGATTTAGCTTTGTCTTCCATCTTTTTTAAAACCTCTTCTGCCTTATTACCAAACAGACTGCCCTGCTGTAAAGGAGCATCCAACAATTTAGCTTTAACATGATCAGACAGATTTTGTTCCTTGAGCCAAGCATGCCTTCTTATCACAGATCCAGTTACGGTGGCCCTGCAAGAGGCCTCCAAGGAATCAAAACCACATTGCAAAGTATGCTTTCCAACCTGTTCTGCTGAATGCAATAAATCCTGTAACTTTTTATTTTCCACACAATTAGAAATCAACATAATTTTCTGTTTCAGTACGCCCATAACATGCTGTTGATATTTAAGCATATGAAACTGGCAGTTTAAAGCCCTGATTGCCAAGGTTGCAGATGTATAAACCTTCTTACCCCATCTATCCAGCGTCTCTATCAGAAGGGGTATGATTTTTAGCTGTAGAGGCCTTAACACCCTTGGGACCTGAGAGATAGTTTCAGGGTTAGCAGTAGGATTTTTTAAAAAGAAATTTGTGGGAGTCAGGAACCCTGTAATATCTGTCTGGCTTACTAGGAGCCGGAGGTGGGGAATCAGGAGCCATGCTTGATTCTGAGAAAACATCATCAACAATGTCTAATACAGGAGGTATAGCCAAAGGCTTATGCTGAGGAAGAAGAAGAAAATCCCTAAGCCTCTTTTTGGATTCTGAGAAGTCCTAACTCTCCCAATGAAAATGTTCCCTTAAAGTATGCAAAGTCTCTCTAAAAGAGAAATCCTCAGGAGGAGAAGCAGAAGGGATGGATTCCTCTGCATCAGAGTCCTCATAAGGTGGGACAGAAAATTCCTGATCAGAAGAAATGGAAACCTGATCTGAAGATTCATAATCAGTGCCTTGCCTAGGCCTCTTAGCGGGGGGGGGGGGGTGGGCACCCCTGATCAAGGTAATTAAATCCTCAGCCATTTTGATCATTTGTTTTTTAGGCATAGGGGCCTGAGCACGTGGCTCACGTGTTGGGTCATTTTAGACACAGAAGTAGGTTTTGGCCTAGATTTTGATGATGGCGTCAGTTTAATATACAAATGTTGAGGCCTGAAAACACCCTCAGAAGCCGGTGCCTGCTCAGCGGCTCCGGACCCAACCAAGGGAGAGACATCCGCGGGTTCAATACTTGCAGAATCTCGTGGCATAGTGGACTCTGAATGGGTCTCGGTAGAGGCCTGCAACTCAAAAGTAGTGGGCATAAGGGGCTGTAAAAGCGCCTCACTGAGTACCGGCGATCCGTCCACTGGCTTAGGAGAAGCTTCATCGTCGGTTTTGGACCTCGACCGTCTGTCTCTGTCTTTTTCCTTGCGTGTTTTGTGAATTGCAGTAGTCGGGTTGCTAACCAACGACATTTCAGGATAGTTAAATCTTGAACCAAAGTATTTAGAAGCAAAAATATACCAACACTTAATAGTGCATTGGTTAAATTTAGCACAAAACTGACAGCAACGCACGTTGTGATCAGGGCCTAGGCAAGGAATACAGTACAAATGAAAATCCTTATGAGGTATTTGCTTCCCACAAGTAATGCAATTATTAACTTTTACTGACATCGGTAAGGAGCAAGAAAACGTTTCCCCAATGGAGTACTTGGCTTTAGTTTGAAGACTTCGGTTCTGAAACTCAAAAACAAAAATTTCAGGAGTTGGCCGACCGGCACTTGCGAACTGCTTCTGCTTCGGGCACCGCCAGGCAAGAAAGACGGATTAAAATGGCGTCGGCTGCATGTTTTACACCCCTGATGACCTGACGACATGGAAGAGGAGACAGCAACCGACACAGGACTCAAGACTTTGTTATTCAGGCCAACTGAGGGCAACCTGCCAGCAGATTACCCAAATGTAATGACTGCAACAGTGAAACACGAAGAACATCCAAATGATGCTCTTCCCTTAGAGACCAAATCCAATTTGTAATGAGTAATGAAGGCATGTGGGGTAGCCCATGTTGCTGCTGCACAAACCTCGGCCATGGAAGCATTAGATTAGAAAACTGCTGTGGTAGAGAGTGCCTTAACAGGCCCAGGTAATTCAACGTTCCTCTTGTTGTAAATAAAGGAACTACAATCTTTTAGCCATCTAGATAAAGTGACTTTGGTAACTGGCTTGCCCCTTCTAGTACTTGCAAAGGAAACAAACAGCTGTTCAGACTTACTTATGTCTTTTGTTCTATGAAGACAGAAGTGCAACTGCCTATGAATGTCTAGAAAATGCAAACAGTATTCCCCTTTGTTTGAGTAATTGGGACAAAATACTGAAAGATTGATTGCCTGATTGATATTCTTTTTTGACACCACCTTTGGCAAAAAGTAGGGATTCATTCTCAGTGAAACCCTGTCTTTCTGGAATATCAAATAAAGTGATTGCAAGATAAAGCTTAAATTTCAAAAATCCAGCTAGCAGAAATTATTGCTACCAAAAGTATAGTTTTCCAAGACAAGAATTTCAAGTTGCAGTTGGCAGCAGGCTCAAAGGAGGAATGAACTATTGTTTGCAACACTAAGTTTAAATCCCAAGGTGTATACGGATCCTTATATGGAGGCTTTAATATCAAGGTCCCTTTTAAAAAAGCTTTGGAAAGGCTATGACAAATTAAAGAAAATTATTTAAACCCATTATGAAAATTTGAGATATCTGCTAGTTGAACCCTGATGATACAGGGAGAGGCCGCTGCTTCAAACAGTAAAGCTAAGAATTCTAAGACTTTTCTCAATAGAAGCAAAGAAGGGATCAATGTTATTCTCACAAGCCCAGATGGGAAAATCTTTTCCATTTATTATTGTAGAGTTTTCTGGTGGAAGGCTTGTGGGAGGCCAGAAGAATCCTACGAACTGGGGAAGAAAGTTTAATACGCATGGCAGTCAATGGAACTGGAAAAACCAAGCCGTGAGCTTGAGGTTTGGATGGTTTGGGTGAACTAATCCCTCTGGATGGGACAAGAGAGATCCAGATCTGGGTCCAGGGTCCATGGTTGTTGTGTCAGATAATGCCAAAGGAAGGAGAAACAAATCTGTCGAGGCCAGAAGGGAGCAATGTGGATTACTTTACTCTTCAACCTGATCACTTTCTTTAGAAATTGAGGAATTAATGGGAAGGGGGGAAAAGCGTACAGGAATCGAGAGTTCCAATCGTACAGGACAGCGTCTTTCAAGGACTCCCCCTGAGGTGGGACAAGGGCAAAGTAGCTGCTGCACTTAGTGTTCAGGGGCGATGCAAAAAGGTTGCAGCAAGGCTGGTTCCAGCAATGAAAGATCTTTTTCACCACTCTGGGATTGAGTGACCACTTGTGAGGCAGAAGAATGCATCTGCTCAGTTTGTCTGCTATCACACTGGATCTCCCCGGAATATGAATTGCTATCAGAAAGCGGTCGGAAGAGATCGCCCACAGCTAGAATCTGAGTGTTTCTTGATAAAAAAGGAGCAAGACTTGGTTCTTCCCTGTTTGTTGATGTATCAAACTACAGACATACAGTCAGTTTGAATCACAATTGTTCCTAGAGTGACAGTAGTTTGAAAGGCCTGCAATGCTAAAAGCACTGCCCTCAGGCCTAAAACACTGATATGCAAGCTGGCCTCCACAGGGGACCAAGTGCCTTGGACCATCTTGCCCAGATAATGCCCCCCACCCTATCTGGGAGGCATCCGTGGTCACTATGGCTTGGGGCTGGTATGGGATAAAGGGGTGGCCTAGGAGAATTTCCTTTGATTGGATCCACCAAGCTAGGTCTTCCTTGCAACGGCTGGTAATCAAAATCTGATGTGACATTGGTTGATACAGAATGGACTACTGGAATGCTAGAACCCACTGCAACATTTTCAAGTGATATCACGCCAGGGGGGCCAACACGATGGCCGCCGCCATCGAACCTAGAGCTTGCAGAACTAGCCATGTGGGTACTGTTCTGCTTCTGATAATTTTTTTTCACTTGGTTTTCAATCTTTTGAAATCTCAGATAAGGAAGAGAGGCTATGCAAGCATTGGTATTTAGTACTGTCTCCTATGAATTATATATTTTGTGTTGGAGTTAGATGTGATTTTTTTGTAATCAACAGTAATCCCTAGGTTGCTGCAGATCTGGAGAACATGATCTCTTGCTTGTTCTAGAAGATGCCTGGTGAGAGTGGTAATTAGCCAGTCATCTAAATATGGAAACACCCAGAATACATGCAGTCTCAAGTGAGCTGCTACTACAGCCATGCATTTGGTGAACACCTTGAGGGCTGTGGTGAGACTAAACGGCAGGGCTCTGAACTGGTAATGACTGGCTCCCAGCTGAAAACGGAGAAATCTCCTCAAGCGTTTGCCCATTTTGATGTGGTAATACGCATCCTGGAGATCTATCACGCACATCCAATTGTCTTTCCCTAGAAACGGGAGAATAGACTGAACTGTTACCATCCAGAATTGTTTGTCGAACGGATTTGTTCAAAACACTTAGAAGCAAAATCGTTCTCCAGTCCCTTGTCTTGTTTGGCACTAAAAAGAATCTTGAGTAAATTCTGGATTCTATCTGGACTGGTGGGACCTCCTGGATGACTTTTTTTTTTTAAGCAGTCTCTGAAATTCTAGTACTGCTGGTTCCCGGTGACTGGGTGGAACGTTCGGGATTTTCTTGCAACTCTTGGGAGGTGGAAGGAAGCGTATGGAATCACCTCTGGTTATAATCCTATTCACCCAAACATCAGAAGTAATCTAAAGTCAGGCATGTAGGTGCAGGGATAAGCATCCCCTGACTGCCTCTAGAGGAAGGCAATCATACCTACTTTCAGAACCACTGGTAGGGTTTGACAAGAAACATATCTCTGGAACTAAACATATCTCTGGAACCCTGATTTTGAGGGCCACCTCTGCTATGTAGACTGAATCTTCCATTAAAGCTTCCCCCTCTGCCCTGGGGGAGCCACTACCACGTGTATCTTGGAAAGGCCCCTGGGACTTTCTGAACCACATTTTCCCACTCCTCTGGTTCCTCAAATAGGACTGTTGGGGAGTAGAAAAACGTATGACCACTGCAAAAAGGGTCTTTTCCTCCTTTTCACACCTGGACAATGTTTCTCAAACTATAGGGTTAAAAAGGAATGATCTGTTAAAGGGGGCATTGACAAATGAAGACCTGAATGGCTCCACAAATTCACACAAGCACATCCAGGCATGTCTCCTCCTGGCTACACCAGATCCTGCTGCTCTAGTCATCCATTCGGCTGCATGTGCTATGAGCCTCATGGATGAATTGGAAATGGACTCTAGGGTGGCCAACTGAGAAGCAACCTTATCTTGGATTCTGTCAGATACAGCTCCTGCCAAGGTAACTCCTAACTCCTAAATCAGATCCCTCTGGAGTCTGGTGAAGTGTGTCATAAGGTTCAAAAACCACAATGTAAAGATTGATGAAGCATAAACCTGGTTTTCAAACCTAGCCCCTTTTTGGGAAGACCAAAATCCCCCTCTACCCAATGAAGTTCTAAGTTTTTTGATCATTGGTGTGGAGGGAGAAGCTGGCATTCATAGACTCTTCTTTTTCTGTTTGTCTAATTTCGAAGCTGATGATAATGAGGAAGGGGAAGAAGCATCCATTTTGCTTTTACCAGAAAAAAAACAGATAAAATCTTCCTTTTAGGAGGCATTATCATCCCCTTTAAAAGCAATTTATTCTTCCTTTCTACCAGGGCCTGGTGACTAAAGGCATGACAGATTGAGCAATCCTGTTGCAAATGCACTGGGCCTAGGCAACAGGCACAAGGAGTGCCCATCTGAATTTTTAAACCTGAGGTGCCTTTACCTTTATCAGCCATAACTGGAACAACTAAATGACAAAACAGAGCCAAGTTAAACAAATAAGTAGAAATAGGCTACCAACAATGACAGAAGAGAGTACTGAAGGTACAGAGAGCTACCAACAATGGTAAACAGACTACAGCAAGTGTAGAAGAAAGAAATGAAAGACAGAACTACTTTTTTTTGGTAGAAGAAAAAGGGGCAAAGAAAGAAGGACTGCCAACAATGGTAGCGCAGAATACACCAACGTGCATAAGGGAAGGACAAAGAGGAGATGAAAAAGCTATCATAGAAAATGGGTAAGTTGTAAAGGAAAGGATCAAAACTATATGAAGAAAGGAAATAACCTTATCAAAAGAGATCTGAGGTAATTGGGAGGGGCGCATTCATTTTGGTCCTTGCGGGCTGTAGTAATGGCCGAGTCAGTCCCCCACAGGTCAAGGAATAAATGAAGATTGACAACATCAGATCAATTTGTAATTTTTCTGTAATCGTGTTTTGGAGATTTTATCCCTGGGCCTCCACTGAAAAGGGTCTTAGTCCAGTAAACAAAGATATATGGTTATATAGACAGACAGATAGATAGACAAACTAGGCTCAACACAAGTTGAAAACTACGTCTTAAGCTTAAAAAAATAAAAAATGCAGGAATAAAACAATGGTGTGCACAACCAAATAATGGTTCACATGAAGTTGGTTCACATGAAGTACACACACCACAGTCCTTACAATGCATGAATCACAAGAGGCAACAAGACAGAAAAGGGAGGCTGTAGGGATCTGATCTATGTTACCACTTGATGCTGATGAGAAAAATGCGGTAACAACTGTAGTAGTGGTTAAGTTGAACTGTTACACACAAGAGGATTCTGCATGCTGATTACATGCACAACAATCTAGACCAGAGAGAATTCTAACAGTATCATAGCTAATAGTGCTGTGAGGCATCATATTAAACATCTGAGACCAAAATATAAAGAAAATCTGTCATGGTATGGCAACTTTCTAAAAATGTTTTCAGGTATGGCAACATCTAGAGGTACATATTTCTATCCGCTCTGCCCCCTGCAAAAAAATGCTGCTTAACACAAAATTTGGCTGCGTTAGCAGATCCCCTGTAATAACACCTTCATATTAACTTCAGAAAAAAAAACAGAAGTCAAAAATCACTGCCTTTGAATTGTGCTTTGGTTATTAAGCAAGTTCAAGAGGTATGCTTGGGCTATGGAAAAAAGTAAAGGGGAAATAAGTTTAAGGTCACATATATCCCTCCCTCCAATGCAAAATGTTACTAATAATTTCAAATCACAGATAAACAGGTCTATGCCTGATGCAGCAGTTATGAGTATCATAACCTATAAAAACAAAAGAAAAGCAATAGTTTAAAAGTTTCTTAAGATGACAGACTTACGTATGTACCTTACTAAAAGATGAGACAGACTTTTGTACCATAGATTCTATCCCTCCTTCATCTTCGTTCTCATAATTCTGCTGTCAGTTGCTGATCCTAAGACTCGTATAAGTTCATAAGAAATTACTAAGCTAACAGCTCAAGAACCCTTACACACCTAGCCATTATTGCCCATATTTTACTCAGTTTTAATACCTAAGGACTGGAGGATGGCTTAGGTTTGTGCCTATGTCTGAGTATTTTACTGAATGTCCCTGTCCATAAGGGACATATGCACCACCTCAGGAGTTAATTTAGGATTTCCCATCCATTGATCCAAACTGGATTTGAAGAGAGTCAGGAAAGGGCTTTGCTTTATGTGAAAAGGAAGCCTGTTCCAAAGAAAGGGTAATCTCGGTGACTCATATCTGTCTCTCCAGCATGTTTTGTTCATGTTGCAGCTGAGGTTTGGTTACTTAGATCGGGTGGTCCTTGTGCATTTCGTATTGTGATGTGTAACAGTTCCATCAGGGCTGGATTTGAAAGTGCCTTGTAAGTTAGGCATAGATCCCCCCTTAATAATCAGTAGAAGACAGAGTAAAGGGATAGAGCTTTTAGTCAATCTACATAGGGCATGTTGTTTAAACCCTGTATTTGTTTTTTGTAAGGAACCTCGGAGGCCACTCCAGCTGTTGCAAGTGCCTTGTCAAGTACATGTCAAAAACTGCACTGAACTTGATTATTGGCCTGATGAGGGCCGAGTACAGTGGGACTATAACTTGCTTGGATCTGGATGCCATGCCTTCATTTATAAGCTGTGCCACATAGAAGGCCTTTCTCACCACTGTGGATACACAGTGGTTAAAGTTCAGGCTGCTCTCTATCTGTGTACCTAGATCTCCCATATCTGAGTCCACTCTTAGGGGTGTGCTATTAATGTTGTAATTTGCAGGGGTATTTGACTTTCCAAAGGGTATGATTATGCATTTATTTTGCATTTAGTTTTAGGCCATGACTCTGGCACCAATCATTTGTCTGAGCTAAACCCTTCTGAAAGACATCTACATAATTGGGGAATTCAATAACTGCCCCCAACTTGCAGTTGTCATCAAATTTGGTCAGCCAAATGCCTTTGACATTAACCTTGACTTCAGAGAAGTATTTTCTGATTACCTGTGTTCCCATCATTGAGCATTGTGGAATACCACTAGTAACTGGCCTCTTGCTGGATCTGGATTCTCCCATTCTAACATGTGTCTTGTCCATGAGCCATTTGGCTATTCATCTGTTGATGTACAGATTTATGCTTGATCTTCTAAGTTTATCTATAACACTCGAGTGGGGAATAGTGTCATAAATACCTTAGCCAGGTCAAGGTACGCAGTATGCACTGTTTTACCCACATCCATAGCCCTAGAGAATTTCTTATCAGGATCACGTTTATTCTTTCCATGGCCTTGCATATAAGACTAATTAAAACTATAGGTCTATAATTTCCTGGGTCTGTTGATGGTCCTCCTTTATGCAAAGGGATGACTGTTGCTGTCCTCCACTCCACAGGGACTAAGCCAATCTGGAGGCTATGGTCAAATAGAGATCCTAGTGGGCTCGATGGGTCCTATTTCAAGCGATTTAACAGGCATCTGGGATATTGTCGGGACCCAGAGAAGCTGTGGTTTTAGCTTTAGACAGTGCAGTGGTGACGAGTGTTTTTTTTTTTTTTTTTTTTTGTGATAACTGATAGAGGAATGGGGGAGGGTATTTCCTGGGGGGTAACCAAAGGTGATGGGGAGGAGAAATTTAAGCTGATTTTATTGGCCAGCAGATTTGCTATATCTTCTGGCTGGGTATAGTTGATGTCATCTACAACTAACTCCACACATTGCTGGCTGTTGCCCTTAAGACTGTGGATATAACTGAAAAATGCCTTATAGGTGTTTGGGAGGCTATTTTTGACTATTTGCTTTGGAAGACTTTACTAGTCCCCTGACTTACTTGTTTAATGAGGGAGTTTTTGCTCTGTTGTGCACATTCTCTCTTACTTCTAGACAGGATATTCTTTCTTTTGTTGTACAACCTTTTTATACCAGGGGTTCACCACAGTGACTTGTTTTTGTGGTTTGTCCCAGGCTTATTTCAGTGTGGTACTGTCATTTCTATGCAGTTGTTTATATGGTCATTGTGACAAAGGGAAATACTGCAGCCCAGCTATCTGGAATTTTGTAAATATGTATATGTCATTTGAGAATATTAATATGATTTATATAGAAGTGTGACAGAAAGAGATACAAAATTCCAGACAGCTGGGCTAGCAGTAAGTGGTTATCTGTAATATTTGAATGCCAACATGCTTTATATAAGATGCTTGTGCTACAACTATGTTAGAACTGTATGATATGTACTGAGCTAAAATGTAACCACAGCATGCCCTACTGGCTTAGAACAGAAATGTATGTAAACTATTGTAATTGTGCAAATGTATACGTTTTAACAGTGGAAACTAGAACAAAGAGGGTTAACATGCAAAACTTCAAGAAAATAGTTGAAGTTAAATAGTTTTACGATTGTGCTATAAAAGTTATCTTTCAGTAACAGGAGACAGGATGTCTACACTAGGGGACTCTCTGTGTTGTTTTCTAAGTGTCTGGTTTTATGTCCTCTTAGCAGTTGCAATCATCTGAAGACTATGTATTTTCAAAGAGAGATGTTAAATGTTGGTAGTTTCTGACACAGGGGGTTTAGCTTGGGAACTAAAGTCGGGTGACAAAAAGTGAGGTCATCCAAGCTAACCCAGCAGTAATATTTGATATTAATTTAAGAACTCTCTGACAGAGAGAGACTGAGAGAGGGAAAAAGAGAGAGAGCATTTTGTACTTTGTCTTTGACCTAACAAGAAAGTACAGTTTTGTACCTACCATAAATGTAGATGTTCGAGTGTTCACCCTGCTGCAGTCATCACACTTGGGTTATCCTGCCATAAGGCGGTCCCACAGTCGGCCCGAATTCCAAAGTCTTGGTCCGGCGTCGGTTGCTGTCGCTTCTTCCCTGACGTCAGTGCGCCAGGGGTATACAAGAGGCATCCAACGCCATTTTCTTCAGTTTTTCTTGCCCCAGATGTCAGGTGCCCCCAATAGGTAGGCAAAAAAAAAAAAATATATATATATATATATATATATATATATATATATATATATATATATATATATATATATATACATATATATACACATATGGTAATATAAAAATAAAACAAAACCCTTTGGCACAAGCAAATACACCACAGAGGTAGTATAGGATAAAGTGGTAGAGATAAGTTCAGCTAGTTCAGAGGGGATGGAGGGAGGGTAACCTGGACTGCAGCAGGGTGAACACTCTAACATCTACATTTATGGTAGGTACAAAACTGTACTATGTTCATTGTGTTACCCTGCTGCAGTCATCACACTTGGGTAGAAGAAGCTAGTAGGCCCTGCAAAACTGCAGTGGCAAAACCAGCTCTAGTCTTAGAGTAAAGAGGTAAGTGATAGTGTTTGGTGAAGGTGTGCACTGAACTCCAAGTAGCAGCTTCCAGAATATCCTTGGTTGGCACTCCCCTAAGAAAGGCTGCTGATGTAGCTGTAGCCCTGGTGGAGTGGGACCTAATGTTAGCAGGTACTGGTTTCCCATGATGTGTGTAGCAGAAACGTATGCAATGCCCTATCCATTTTGAAATGGGATAGCTTTTCTTTGTGATCCTGTAGCATAGGCTACAAAGAGCTGGTCAGTTTTTCTGAAAGCCTTAGTTTTATCCAAGTAGTAACGTAATTGCCTGTGAATGTCCAAAGAGTGCAGGAGTCTTTCTCCTTTGTTCTGGGGATTTGGGAAGAAGGTGGGCAAGTGAATGGTTTGGTTTAGGGCCACACTGGATACCACCTTCGGCATAAAGGAAGGATTAGTCCATAGAGAGAATCTGTCGATGAAAAATGAGGAAAGGTTCCACTGCCATTAGTGCCTGTAGTTCTGAGACTCTTCTAGCTGAGGTTATTGCTAGTAGTAGGGCAGTTTTCCACGAAAGAAATTTTAAATCAGCTGAGAAAGCTGGTTCAAAAGGCGGTAGTGTAAGCTTTTCCAGAACAAAGTTGAGATCCCAGGTAGGTGTTGGAGCTCTCCTTGGTGGCCTTAAGCTCTTAGCCCCTCTGAGGTACTGTCTTAGGAGTGGATGTGAAAATAAAGGAGGATCCTTGTTGTAATGAGCTGAAATTGCTGAGGCGTGGATCTTAATGGATGAAAAGGAAAGTCCTTTGTGTAACATCTCAGTTAAGTATTGTAGAATCTGAGGGATGTTTGGCTCCAGGGGATTTAGGCCTTTAGCCTGGTTCCAGGCTCAAAATAAATCTTTTCCATTTGTCTGAATAGGCTTTCCTGGTGCTGAGCCTCCTGGCCTCCAGAATGACATCCATAACAGCTTTGGATAAAGGTGTTGGCTGGTTGTTTAGGTAATTTGCCATGCAGCCAGGTTTAAAGTCTTAAGCTGGCTGTGTAGAATCAGATTGTCTCGCTGGGTGAGCAGGTGAGGAATTTGTGGCAAAATCCATGGTGGGCCCTGGGCCATGTTCCATAAAATTGGATACCAATGCTGGCGTGGCCAGTCTGGTGCAACGAGAATCATTTGTGGCATCTCTAATCTGACTTTCAGCAGTACCTGTGCTAGAAGAGGCAGTGGAGGGAAGGCATACACTGTTAATGTTTTCCAACTGAATGAGAGGACGTCCACTTTCCAAGCTAGTGGATGGAAGGTCCTTGTGCAAAATTTTTGAAGTTGGTGGTTGTGGGGGCTTGCAAACAGATCTATGTCTAGGCGTCCCCATATTTGAACTATCATTGCAAATACTTCTGGATCTAGTTTCCATTCGTGTGGATCCATGATGTTTCTGCTTAGGTCGTCTGCCAATGTGTTTTATTTCCTGGCAGGAAATGTGCTTGTAATTGAACCTGGTAAGACAGTGCAGTGTTCCACAAGGTCATTGCTTGCCTGCATAGATGGTAGGAATGTGTGCCCCCTTGCTTGTTTATGTACCACATAACTGTGGTATTGTCCATCTTTATTAGTAGTTGTCCTGGGTGTAGAAGGTCCTTGAAAGCTGTTAGGGCATTCTGCACTGCTAGCATTTCTTTTTGATTGATATGCAGGTGTCTCTGATCTGTAGTCCATTTGCCCTGAATGCACTGCCCTGCGTGCTCCCCAGGCATAGTCCGATGCATCTGTTGTCATAGTTTGTCTGGCTGTGGGTAAAGTGAAAGGCTGACCGTTGTTGAGGTGACATGCCTGTGCCCACCATAGAAACTCCTGTTGAAGGCAGGGAATGAGTGGCATCATTGTTTCCAAGCTGTGGCTGTGCTGAGTCCATACACTTTTCAGGTACCATTGTAATTTCCTCATATGCAGTTTTGCAAATGGTATTAGTAGTATGCAAGATGCCATGAATCCCAAGGCCTGCAGAATTTTTCTTGCAGGGAGTTGGGTCTTTGTTGCCATTATTTTGAAATATTGAAACAGCTGTCGTTGCTTGTCTGGCGTGAGATAAGCCATCTAGGCCGCTGTATTCAAGCTGGCACCCAGGAATATTATGTTTTGTGAGGGCACTAGTTTTGATTTCTTTTCGTTTACTGTGCATCCTAGGCAACTTAGAAGGTGTTTGACAAATGCCAGATGCTTTAAAAGAATGTCCTTGCTTTCTGCTTGAATAAGGCAGTCATCCAGGTATGGGTATATTTGAATTCCTCTTTGTCTGCAGTATGCAATTACTGGTGCCAGGCATTTTGTGAAGACCCTGGGCACAGTAGATAAGCCAAAGGGCAGTGCAGAGAATTGATAATGCGTTGAACCTGCAATGAAGCGGAGGTATCTTCTGCAATTTTGTCTGATAGGGACATGCAGGTATGCCTCCTTGAGGTCCAAAGTGACTAGCCAAGCATGCTTGCCCAGCATGGGAAGAAGCTGCTGTAGTGTTAGCATCTTGAATTTTGGTACTTGCAGATAGGTGTTCAGAATTGAAAGATCCAGAATGGGTCTCCATGCTTTGTCCTTTCTTGGGACTAGGAAGAGTCTTGAGTAAAATTCTTGTCCTTGCTCCTGTGTAGGTACCTGTTGAATGACTCTCATGGTCATGAGAGCTGTAATTTGTTTTTGTGCCTCAGCCCATTGATTTGGTGGCAGGTTTGGCATTCCTTTGATCCTTGGTAAGGTATGAAAGTGGAATCTGTATCCTTGAGAGACCATGTTTAGAACCCATTTGTCTTTTGTGATGATGTGCCAGTTGTCTGCAAAAAATGCTAGTTTTCCTCCCAAGGGTATTGCCAGGAGAGATTTGCTTGGTAGTTTGAGGATAGAGTCATTGTGTCTGCCTTCTGCTAGCATGGGGCCTGTCTTCTCCTCCTTTCTGGGTAGCAGAACCCCATTGGCGAGGTTTGTAAGGGCCCTGTGACTGACCTCTGCCCCTTGGGCATCTGTATTTGCCCCTCTGTGATCTATCTGAAGCTGGAAAGGACCAGTTTTTTGTTGGCCAATTTCTGCAAAAAATGCTTGACCATTTGCATAGACTTTGTCTTATCCTCCATTTTCTTTAAAACCTCTTCTGCTTTGACACCAAATAATACATCCTGTTGTAAAGGTGCATCTAATAATTTTGCTTTAACATGGTCAGGGAGGGTTTGTTCTTTTAACCAAGCATGTCTACGTAGGACAGAGCCAGTAACAGCTGCTTTACAGGAAGCTTCCAATGAATCAAATCCGCATTGTAAAGTATGCTTGCCCACCTGTTCAGCTGCATTTAACACATCCTGCATTTCCTTGAATTCAGGCTGTTCTGAATGTGTGCTCATTTTTTGTTTTAACTGATACATCAGGAATTGTTGATATTTCAACATGTGAAACTGGCAATTTAATGCTCTCATAGCCAGAGTTGCTGAGGTGTATATTTTCTTTCCCCATCTATCTAGGGCTCTGGAATCCCTTTCAGAGGGCACAGGATTTTTAGCCATAGAAGCTTTTGCTCCCTTAGGACCCTGGGAAATAGTTTCTGGGTCAGCTACAGGGCTTTTATAAAGGAATTTGTGTGAGTCAGGTACTCTGTAGTATCTGTCTGGTTTGGCTGGAGCAGGAGGTAGAGAGTCTGGATTTAAACTAGACTCCAAGTAAACATCATCCACAATATCTAAAACAGGAGGGATAGCAAGAGGTCTGTGCTGGGGTAATAAAAGGAACTCTCGGAGCCTTTTCTTAGAATCGGAGTAATCCTGGCCTTCCCAGTGGAAATATTCCCTCATGGTATGTAATGTTTCCTCAAAGGAGTAGTCTTCAGGGGGAGATGCTGAGGGAATAGAGTCTTCAGCATCAGAATCCTCATAAGGTTGAAAAGTCTAATCCTGTTCCTCTGAAGAATCTGAGGAGAGAGAAACCTGGTCAGAGGATGCATAATCCTCCTCTTGTCTTGGTCTTTTATCAGGAGGGGGATGGGAACCCCTGATAAGGGTAATCAAATCTTCGGCCATCTGTTTCTTAGGAATAGGGCCTTGAACTGTAGACTGATGAACAGTTTTCTTAGGTTTTAAAGGAGTTTTAAGCTTAGCGTAAGATTTAATGGTGAGTGTAGTCGGTCTGAAGACACCTTCTGCAACCGAAGGTGTTTCCTCTGCACCGGTGTCTATTTCTGCTCCGGTATCGGTAGATGGCTGCGTCGGCCTAATAGACTCTGCTTGGGAATCAGCAGCTGTCTGGGGTTTCAGTTCTGCGGTCGTCAGGGGCTGTGTAGGTGCCTCACTGAAAACCGGAGATCCGGCGACAGGCCCAGCTGAGGCCTCGTGGTCTTTCTTATTCCTAGGCTGCCTGTCCTTATCCTTGCATTTTTTATGAATGGCGGTCGTCGGCTGTTCCGACGGCATGATATAATTAAATTTCCTACCAAAGTAATGCTGTGCGAAGTCAAAACAGCGTTTGATAGTTCGTTTATTAAACCTAGCGCAAAACCGACAACCTGTGACATCGTGGTCTGGGCCTAGGCAAGGAATACAATAGGAATGGAAGTCCTTATGAGGTACTTGCTTCCCACAAGAAATGCAATTGTTTACTTTTTCTGACATCGAACTGAGGCAAGAAAATGTTCCCCAACAGCGTACTTAGCTTTATTGAAGACTTCGGACTGAAATTCAAATCGAAAATCTCAGGTGTCGGCCGACCAGCACTTGCGAACTGCTTCTGCTTCGGGCACCGCACAGCAAGAAAGACTGAAGAAAATGGCGTTGGATGCCTCTTATATACCCCTGGAACACTGACATCAGGGAAGAAGCGACAGCAACCGACGCCGGACCAAGACTTTGGAATTCGGGCCGACTGCGGGACCACCTGACGGCAGGATAACCCAAGTGTGATGACTGCAGCAGGGTAACACGATGAACATCATCCACTTACCTCTGCACTTGCCTTGTTGTAAGTAAGTTTTTAGGGCACAGTAACTGTTTTAGATGCAGATAGGAATATAGTAAAATATAGCTTAGATGTTTTCTTTGTTTAGTTGAGACTGTCCTGCAATGTTGTTTTAAATATTTCCTGTGATTTTGACCTCTGATGTAACTGATCACTTACTGAGTATTGTCTTGTTCTTTTACTATTTATTTATTATTAAATATATTTAAACCTTTCAATTGTGGCTGGTCTGTTTAGAGATATTTAAGCTTTTAGAGAACTTGCATATCTATCTGGTGACACTGTACAGGCCACTCCTAAATAGCCTTGCGCTTGGTCAGACCATCATTTGGATTAATAGGCACATTACACAGTAGGATTGGACACCCTTTGTTAAGGGCTTTAAAGTAGCTGATAAAAGAGTGACTAGTGGCAGTCGGAACTACTTTATAGTTTGGGCAGAAGGGGGCATAGCTAGTAAACCTGTGCCAGCCTTTCCCAGGTGTGTGTGTGTGTGTGTGTGTGTGTGTGTGTGTGTGTGTGTGTGTGTGTGTGTGTGTGTGTGTGTGTGTGTTTGTGTATAAATGAAATCTCAAAGTGTGCATGTGTCAGCTACTTGGGCAGGGATACAAAGCACTGGTTGGACACAGAGGGTGCTGGAGGTCTAGCTTGGCCACTCAGCTGAGATCTCAACTCTACAGCTGTGGCAGTGGGGAGTCTTATTGGGGATTTGGAGAAAGAGGGAGAAACCAGCCCCAGACTTACTGATCTCTGTGTGCTCTTAAGGGAAATTGCACTTTACTGTGTGCGTACATATCATCCCAGTGTGTATGTTCCCCACTGTTGCCAGTGGTGAGGATCGAGACTCCTCGATTACTGGGCCAGTGCAGGGGCGTCATAGTCATACAGGGTTTTTATGAAACCTCTGCATAGGCTTCTATGTTTTCTGGATTTGAGAGAGCTTGGAAATTAGCTACGCCTTTGCTTGAAAGGAGGTAGTTTGCCTTAGTTTTCAGGTTAGGTAGGGGTTCTGGTTTTATATTTGTTTCAAGGGAGACAGCTTTGTGATCTGATCAATCCAGTGAGGACATTACACGTACGGTGGGGAGTGGGGTGTAAAGTTCTCTATATTTGTGAATATCAGGTCTAGGATATTTGCACTCTTATTGGGAGTGTAGACTAGTTGATCCAGGGCATTTACACTGAGAAAGTCTAGAAATCTTTGAGCCTGCACATTAGTATTTGTGTATGCTTCCCAGTTAATGGAGGGGTAGTTGAAATCACCCACGAGTATGGTACTGGGCTGGATGGTAAGGAATACTAGTAAATTCAGGTATGAGTTATGGTTTCCTGATTCATGCTGAGGGGCCTGTAGCTAGCAAAGATATTGTAAGGGATTTTTTCAATGGCTATTTGGACGTGGAGTAGCTCAAGCAAGTCATACTGTTTGACCACTCTTGAGGTGTGCTTATCCTTTACGTAGATGGATACACTTCCACCTTCTGCCCTTTCATGTGCAGTGGGTGGTTGAAACAAATGAAAGGCATTAAATCCTTGCACTGCCAGGGTGCTTTCCACAGCTTTGAGCCATGTCTCATTAACTGCACAGATGTCAGCATTCTCCAGGGTGAGAAACACTTCCAGGGAGTGCAGTCACTTGTTGAAACTCCTAGCATTGAGCAGTAATACCTTTAGCTTACCCTGAGTAGATTTTGCTATATTGGAAGGTTTGTTTGTTTGGTAAATGCCTTAATAAAGGCATTATATGAATGGATAATGTTTTGGCCAATATCCGAAAGCCTACTTGTGGCAGGTTAAGACCATCCCTGGCAAAGCGGTATGGCCTGTCACTCATGTTCTCCCAGGATGACAAATATTGGACCCCTTTAGAATGACACCAACAGCTTAGCTAATTATTAAAAGTCAATTATATTCTGTTGGTATTGTGTCATCATTCTAAGAGAAGGTAGAATGCTGATCAATGCTAGGCTCATACCCACCTGTTCAACATATTCTGAGAGCTCAGTCATGTCTCTCTTCATATAGTCCAGGGAGGTATATCTTAGGTCATTTATGCCTACGTGGACTATGGCGGAGTCTTACTGGTACTTAAGGTTTAGTGACCCGAGTGCTTGCATGATCTGGCAAATCCTGCCCCTGACAGACAAATAACTGTCTCTTTATCCAACATGGTGAAAGGGACATCAGTGCATCTTACAATGGAGTAGCCTATGAACAAAAAGTTGGGTGTATGGTGTTCCACCTCATGGGCTTGGTAGTTGCGACACTATGACATGCAGTGTTATGTGTTATGGTGCGAGTTGTCTTGTTTGTGTGTATGCAGAGGTCCTGAGGACTGCATCTGGGAGTCCTTTGAGGTTTGCGTAAGTTACATGTGAGCACCTCCACATATGTAGCTCTATGTGTCTGGCCTTTAGTAAGTGTGGTGAGTGTTGTGTGTGTATCACAGACATCCTGTTTGGTGATTTTTTTGTGTCTGTATGTGACAGTCTTGCCTCCAGTGACATTGTGTAACTACATCTCTCACATACTGTAATCATCTGTCTCAGAATTAAGTGGTTGTCAGTGTACATGAGGCAATTGCTACATTGCCTCAGGATGCCCATGTCTACCACACTAGATGCAGATATTGCAGGAAAATGCATATCCATGGTTGCAGGTCCTTAATATCTCCTTTACAAAAGAGTAGAATGGAGGGTGTCTGTAACAGGATGAGGGATGGGTGCTTATGTAATGCAATCTACAGCTAACCTATGCAGTGATGCTTCCCAGCCTGCAAACTAGCTGCTCTTTGAGCAGCGATAGTTCTGAGTGCTGTAATAATGTACTTTAGAGCTAAGTAAATGTGGCAGTGCTGCTCAGCGCACAAACTAGTTGCTCCACAAGTAGCATGGGACTGTGGAAAAATTCAGAGGTATTTTTTAAACAGGAAAGTATATCGCCTAGTGATTGCATATATACAGGGCACTACTAGCCGATCAAAAGACGAGAAATTATCAACAACAGTGCCTACATCCCTTATGACAGTGAGCATTTGGACTCTGCCCTAGAAGGCCCATATCTAGTTAGTAACAAGGATTCTGAAAGGATCGGGAAGGCAAGAATGGCAGTGAGCAGCCATCAATAGCTTCCTATCCTGGAAGGAAGGAGGTAGCTTACTGTAACTGCGACACCTGAAGGAGTGCACGTGTATCACCCTGCACAAGAAGCCTAACATAGCCATGCTGCACAACAGCGCACCACTAAGCCAGAAGATTGCACATGTGGTAGTGCATGCACCTCTCAAAAGCAGGAAATAGGGAAGGCAAACTTTGGTGATGGAATGAGGACTGGGCAGTTCATGGGTTCAGCAGATTAGCTAGCTCCCTTATACCCAACCCTGAACATTGCTGGAGAATAAAATATTAAACTACACTCAAAAGAAAACAAAACCAAAATGACCACAGTTAGGAACCACTCACTAAACTAAAATAATAACACTTTAGAAAAGCTTTCAATGAGTAAAGTATACATATAAAAACATTTAAATATACCCAGCAATAAAACAATTATCCAATAAGAATAAATTAATTACATTAGCAGCCTCCAATTACAATCTAAATTAAAGTATTACACCCAAGAATGAAAACAGCTTCTTTATACATTAACTCTCTCTTATACACATATTCTAAATAAAAATTAACTAACACCTTCTCTAAAACTGTTGTCTTTAGACCACTAGGGTCTGATCCATGAAACTGTACAAAATGTACATAATGTCTATTTTTTTATTTCTTATATTCCTAACATGTTCTAGTAGTCTCATTTTAAATGTCCTTTTACTTTCTCATTGCTGGAGAGTAAATTGGCCGGATCGGGGAATGAATGGGTCTACTGGGTGCAGTAAGAGGAGTGACCCACTAGGCAGATTCTGCAAGTCAATAGTATTGTTATGAAGGATTTGTTTGCCCCCATTTGTGCAGAAATAAGTGGTTTTTATTTACTTAATGATGCATGTGGATATGTGACAAAAAGCACCTAGAAAAAAAGATAAGTTACTTGGAAAGGGGGCCTTCTCTTTTTTGGATATATTTATTCAACATATGAATAAGCACGGATGTGGTCTTAGACTTAATATATTACATACTCATCAGCAAAACAGATTTTCAAGACAACCAGATAAACTTAATGCGACTTTGCTGCAACTAGAGCTGTATTTAGAAAACAGAATTAACACAATGCACTTGGCTTTGACAGCTATAACCTACAAGGCATTATACCAAAATCACTAAAGAACAAATAAGTTTTGATTCTAAACACTTTCACTTATGAATGAAAAACTGGAGCTACACCTCAAAAATGTCAGGGTCAGATCCTGAAAAAAAAAAAAAAAGAGGCTAATATGATGATACAAGTCAACAATTTACAAATGCAGGGATTCTGATGCTAACACTGAGGAAGAATACTGGGGAAATTCTCTTATTACATCTGGTAGTACCAGAACAGTTTTGTTTTAGAAGTTAAATCATACTGAAGTGCTCTAGGTGAAGACATTAAGTTAACTAAACACTCCATGAACATTTTATTGCAAAATGATTCTAGTACAGTAATTTGATTATCTTCTGCCCCCTATTGTGTGACAGGTGGTTTCTTGGTTATACTATGCAGACCAGGACATTTTAGTCTGCTAGGAATTCTCATGGTTATACGAACATGTGATTCATTTCATATCAGAAAAAAACTTCCTGTTTGACATTCCAGACACAGAAGACATATTAGCAACCATACCTCTGAAATGTACCTCACTATCAGGAACATTCCTCTTGCGGAGTCTTACAAATTCCATGTTCCTAGCTGTTCTACATTAAAAAGGTCTGACAAACATTTATTGTTAATAATTTGTAACTAAAATTCATGACAGATATCACTGAATCATATTAATGCATCAAAAGGATGATAAAAGGAACACATTTTAACCATGCTGTGAGTTTCCCAGCTGAAGAGGTTGTTAAGCATATATTCCACATTTCGTCCATTTGTTTAACATTATGAGGGGTAGTATTCTACATTTTAGAGATAGAAGGTTTAGAGTTATGTTAGCAACATCATAATCATATATAAAAGATGCACAAAATATATAAATACACTGTGTGTGCGCGTGCATGTGTGTGAGAGACAGAAAAAGAGAAAGGGGAGGAGTGTGTGTGTAAATATATTTATATAAACACACACACAGATATATATTTTTTATTATTTATTTTGACATTTGTTAACCAGGTATGTCCGACTGAGCAATAGCCAATTTTCAGTGGAGCCCAGGGGGAAAGCCCCTACAGAAACAATTACAAATAAAGTTGCAAAAACAGTTGCAAACAGAGAGTAACAGCAATTACAGGAGATTTTTAAATACATATGACGGGTACAAGCAACATTTTAGAACTTAATGAAAGGTCCTGGACTAAGCAAAAGACTTTAGGCATATAATGCCTACTGCTTTACCTGTAAACAAGTAATAATTTAATGTTTTACATCTTTGTGCTTCATTATTATTTTTTATACTTGTTCCATGCACAAACACATTCATACAGACATATATGCGAGTAATACATCTTCTAACAATACAACTATCCAACCTGTCACCAACACAAAACTCCTAGGGGGGGGTCATTATCGATGATGAACTAAAGTTCAACCTACACATACTCCAATGTATAAAAAAAAACAAACCAGAAACTAGGTCTGCTACAATCGGAAAAAAAATTCCTAACCCCTGTATCTAGACTTACCATGGGCCAGGCACTCCTCCTCCCCTCCATCTTATAAGCCACCCCAGTTCTTACCAATATCCAGGCCTCCACTCTAAACAAACTCTAACAGACTTACCATAAAATAGCCAGATTCATTACTAACTCCCCATACAACTCACACCACTGCATTTCTTTAAAATCTCTTCAATGGCCTGAACTTCCCCAATTTCTGCTATCTTATCAATTTCATATGCTACACTCTATTCTTTATAAACCCTCCTTCTGTCCATCTCTATCTTCATTAGTCTCCATCTACATCCCATCCCGGATCCTCCGTACTTCTAAACAATTACTTGATATCTACCACCAAAAAAGGTCAGTAGGGAAACTACTCTACAAACACTCCCTTGCCCCTGCTTGGAACAAACTTCCAATTGACTTACGTTCAATCTCCCACACCTCACACTTTTAAAAATGAACTAAAAGCTTATTTTCCCAATTCCAGAACCTGCCCTTGCCATGACCCTACCTAGTCTTCCTTCCCTTTATGTACCATCAAAAGGACCATACTTAGTACCTCATTAAACCTCTCTCTCCAATGTGTCTACTATGCATTTGCATAATTTTATACAAACAAAAAATGTTATTGTTGACCTATTGAGCTATATCAATGTAAAATTGTTATAGTTACTTTTTAACGTAACTTTAACTTTATGCATGTAACCCAATACTTTTTACTGTAACTTTAACTTTATGCATGTAACCCAACATATTATATCAATATTGTTTAAATTGTACTTGTTTAAAATGTACTACTGGAGCTTTTCTCCTCGGGTCTCCACTGAAAATGGGCTACAAGCCCAATTGGATAAACCCGGTTAACAAATGTCAATAAATAAATAAAAATAAAATAAATAAACACTGCAGTACCACTGACCACTTTAGTAACACAACACTACCAATTCTTTTGTTGACACCTTGGAATAGGAGAAACTGTTTTTGAGTTGCAATGAAACTGCATTCTATGTCTTTGTAGTGAAAACACAAGCTATCAGCAATAAGGTAAGTCAACAAATTACAATAAACACACACACTCATGACTGACAGACAGAAATGCTCACACTTGTGTACTGCTTAGAAAACTTAGCATACTCCTGCAGTTTCTGAAATACTTTGTGGCATAATGGCCATTTCACTAGGGTAAATGTAGTTACATGTTAGGAGTTACTATAATAAAAACATGTAATAGTCAGCCATGTTGTGTATATACTATGTAATATGGTAATAAAAGCCCATAACAACTAGGCAATGTAAAATTCCTGAAGAAGTACTGATAAAAAAGTATATAGCCTAACTAATTTATGCTAATATGGCTTTTTTCTGTACTTGAATTTAACATTCACAGCTCTTCATGGTATCCTAACATCTATTAGACTGGTTTTCTTAACTTAGTGACTCATCGACTAATAACTGGCAGAAAAGAAAGGGGAAAATATATGTAACAAAATGGTATTATGGTAGTAAGATTATTAATCTAGGATGGGACTTACAAGATGGCTGCACACTGATCATCAGCTTAATTTCGGCTCTCCCAGTGTGGAAAAAGAAATTGATAAACAACAGCCAGTGATATTGTCAGCTTGAGTAAAATCCAGCTACTGTCTAGCAAGTATAATGCCTGGATGCCAGTAAAGAAATTTAGAGAACCTGAAAGAAAATCTAACAGAAAAGGTGAAGAGAAAATACTGCCTGGGAAGAATCCTGCAGCTGTTCAGCAAAAAGCAGTTCAAGCTCCTGCTTTGGTACAAGAGATGGCTTCCAATAATGTAAAGGAAAAAACAAGTCAAATGTGCTCTGAGTGGATTACAATAAATGAAACACTGAAGGAGTATATCAGCTCAAATAAGAAAAGGCTGGAACAAAATGGAAAAAGCTATTCAGATGAGCATAACAAACAACCAAGGACTCAGAATACAGCTGATTCAACACAAGAGTAATATATCCAAAAAAAAAAGGGGGGGGGGGAGAGAAATCAGCTTGCATGGTGAAATATCTGTAATAACACAATAAAAAAGATTAGCGTTTTCACGCCTAAACTAAGAGCTTTCTTCAGAGCTAACAAAATCAAACACTACAACAAGTAAATAATAAATCAATTAAATAAAAAAACAAATCAAAATCATCACTTCAACCCACGTGATTTTAATACAGGTTTCAGTGGAACACAATCATTCAACCCTTTACCCACATTAGCCTGTACACCTCTAGTATCCATCTAATCTCTGCACACTCTGTCTTATTATGACCATCTCCACCCCTGTTTCCATCCCTTAGCAATTCCAGAGCAGAAAACTTGATTTAGAATATATTGTACATTGCACAGTACAAAGACCAACAGATGTTTTAAAGATCAAACACATGAGCATCTTTATGATATAAATAAGCAAGATAAGAAGAATGCCCCAAGTAGACATGCTTTACAAACTGACACGTAACATTGCTTTAAGTTTGAAGAAGCGTCGAGTTTAGGCATGAAAGCGCTAATCTTTTGTGTTTTATTAAAGATATTTTGACACCGTACAAGCTGGTTTCTTCTCTTTTTTTGTATATATTACTCTTTATGTTGAACAGGCTGTATCTTGAGTCCTTGGTTGTTGAACGAGCTGCTGTATCTTGAGTCCTTGGTTGTTTGTTAAATTTATTTGTTGTTGTACTTGGGCTTTGGAGCATGGCAGAAGGAGGTACCATTGAACTTGATTATAATCCCTCGTATTGTGATTTCTTGGGTAGGATGGATTGTATTTTATAAGGTGATGGCAATCCACTCCTGGCTGCAGAGGTTGTTTCCTTGTTAATGGATTTGAATAAAATGATACAGTGAGTGGTGATTTTATGACTGTGTTTAAGAGACTTGAGAATAACTTATACTTAATATAAGTCTCTGCAATGGCAGAGGCTACATATGGAGGTTTGCCTTTTCCATAAAGTTATACCAAGGGGTATGAGGATGCTGACGTTTGGCAACCAGTACTCTGAACTGCTCAGACGTTGGCAAGTGTTAAATATTGAAATGGGCTTTAACTATATTAGACTCATCACTGAAGATTTTAAACCAGTAGAATCTAAATTATTGATTGAGATTAATAATGATTTTAAGTTGGTTGAACCATCTCTCGAGTCACTTTTATGTAAACAGAAGATTGAGAATCTTCTATCTGATGTTGCTTTGTTTGAAAAGCGCCTAAAAGAAATCAAGCATAAGAAACTAGAGATATTCTGCAAGCTTTTGCTATGGTCATATTTTTTCCTGGCCCAAGGAAAGCTCCAATGATAAGAATTTGACCAAGGACCATAAAAATGTCGCTGACCAATTGCCAGATACCTCATCTTTTTCAACTAACTTGGCAACCAATGATGTTACGCATGCACAGGCTACAAGTATTTAAGCAGCCAATCAGTTTTGTTCTGGTGTAGTGCCTAAGCATAAGATTGTAGAAGAACCTAAATTAAATTGAACTGAAAATAAAGAGGGGAATACATCCAATACTACTTTTTTGCACCTATGCCTTCCCAAGCCACTTGTCATAATGGAGAGGAGACGGTCACACAGCAGGGGAAGACAGGGTGTGAAAAGGATGATATTAATTGGTCAATTAGAAGTAGGTCCTGCGGTTTGCAGCAAAATTCCAAGACCTAGATGTGAACATTTCTTCAGTTACATTGACCAATGAGCAACTTTGTGTGCTGAATGAAGGTTTATTTGTTGTTCCCTTGAGAGGTTCAGTTTTATACTACTGCTGATTCTTCGGATATTTTCAGGAAATGCAGTGAGTTTGTACCTCTTAAATATACCTGTAGTCAAAGCTTTTTTATGTTTTTTGTGAATATGATGTTAGAAGGGTGTTTTTTGTACAAGAACTGTAATAAGTTTTGTAATTTAACAAAGTGCCGTTTAAGTCTTTATGTGACTTGATTTCTATGGACCAGATCTGCATTAGACCAGCAGATAAAGGTGGTGCAGTTGTAATTATGGATCTTAACAAATATCTTTGCAGTATGTATATTTTATTATGTGATGAATTTGCTTATAGAATCGGTAGTAGAGCTGATGCCGATAAGTTTTTCACTAGAATACTATCTATTATTCATGATGATTTGCTGATGAAAGGGGTTACTGATAAGAATCGGACTGATTATTTTATGATTGAGTTTCCTCTAGTGCCGATCATATATGGCCTCCCGAAGATACATAAAGATAATGTGAATCCAGCAGAGACCAATAACATCAGGTCATGGTTGGGCCACAGAACCCCTCTCAGTATATGTTGAGAAGCAATTATGACCTATACTTAACAGGAATACAACTGTTCTTTAAGGACACAAAGCAGTTTTTGACATCCCTATATGAATGGTCTATGAATCATGACAACACCCCATATATCTTAGTTACTATGGATGTGGTGCCACTTTTTACTGTGATACCCAATGAAGTAGGTATCAAATATGTTAAGCTGTTTTTACACAGATGTTCTGATTTTTCTTTAGTTGTGATAAATTTGGTTAGTGTACTATTGAAAATTATTTTGAATAGTAATGTTTTTGTATTTAATGAAAAGTATTATATTTAGAAAGTTGCCGTAGCTATGGGCATACCTTGTGCAAATGGCTACGCCAACATTGTACTTGCTTACTGGGAGTTATTATATATTTTTAATGAAAGTAATTTTTTGAAGAGGTATGTTTCCTACTATAAATGCTTTGTGGATGATGTCTTTTTTATTTGGACAGGTCCACTAAGCATTTTGTATGATTTTATAGCTTATTTAGAGCAGACCACAGATTTATTTACATTTTACTATGTGTTTTTCTGATTGTGCTGTTGTCTGTTTAGATGTCTGGGTGTCTAAAACAAATAGTGGACTTGACACCAAGGTTTATAGAAAACCCTTTAAGAAATATAGTATCCTTCATAGGAATAGTATGCATCCACCCCATACTATTCACAATGTTGTCAGTGGTCAGTTTTATAGTTATGCCAGACTAAATGTTCATGATGATAATATGCTTAACTCCTTTGTGGAGCTAAGCAATGAATTTGCTTCTAGGGGCTACTCTTCAAAGGAAATAGCTTTGGCTAGGGAGCACATGCTCAAGCAAAGAGGGTCATCTGCAAAACCATATTTTTTGAAGAATACTGGTGTTCAGGATGTTATTAAGAATATTGACAACAATATGCTGATGGTCCTTACATTTTCTAGTAATGTTGGCTCAATATGTGATGTTATTAGGAAACACTGGCACATTCTTACAAGTGAAATCATTGTTATGAGATTCTGGGTGGTACTCTCAGGTTCTATTATAGGAGGAATCAGTCATTGAAGCAACTTCTTTGTTACAGATCTTTTTCTAGAGATCTGCATATCTCTAGTAGAGTTGGGACATTCCTCTCTAATAACTGTAATATGTGTAAGCATACAAGAACACTAATATCTTTGTACATCCTGATATTAAACATGTTTATACTTTTAGATTTTTTGCTAATTGTAGGAGTCGTAATTTAGTATATATTGCAGATTACACAGTGTGCCATAGTTTTTATGTTGGGAAGACCAACAGATGTTTTAAAATTCGAAAACGTAAGCATCTTTATGATATAAATAAGAAGCATAAGAAGAATGTCCTGAATAGACATGTTTTACAAACTGACACTTCACATTGCTTTAAGTTTTCCCTTCTGGAATTGCTAAGGAACGGAATTAGGGGTGGAGATATCTGTAATAAGACAGTGTGTGCAGAGATTAGATGGATACTAGAGGCTAATATGGGTAAAAGGTTGAATGACTGCGTTCCACTGAAACCTATATTAAAATCATGTGTGTTGAAGCAATGATTTTGATTTGTTTATTTAATTGATTTATTATACAACTGTTGTAGTGTTTGACTTAGTTAGATCTGAAGAAGTGCCAAGTTTAGGGGTGAACGCGCTAATCTTTTTTGTTGTTTTATTAAAGATATTTTGACACCGTGCAATCTGGTTTCCTTTCTGAAATTAGTGAATAAATGTGATACTATAAACTATCAATCACATTTGTGAAATATGGTTTTACAAGACAAAATGTTAGGGAAAGATTGGAGTTTTACAGGCTTCATTAAACTTGTTGAGAGACTGACAGGCATATGCCACGCTTCACTTCATTAATGTTTGGAAGGACATTAAATGGAAAAAAGGGGGGAGGGGACGAGGGAAAATAAATTACTGTAAGAATAACACTTTTTGTTCTTAACAGTATTTCTCTAACATTTTTTTATATAAATTGCATGTGAAAGTATTTTCAGTGATTGGCATATGGGATTAAAGATACTAAAGTAAACAGTTCCTTTTTTCTTCTTTTTTTAGTTTTAGGAAATGTAGGCATTAGAATGTGAAAATAGTAGAAAGGCTGTACAAAAGCACATTTAAGTCAATAGGCTGCAATCTTGGGCTCTTGGGGTGAGAGCTGGGTTGTAAAATTACACTGACTGTTGTAGAATCGAAATGTTTTCTTTTACTTTTGGATAAGTAGATGTCTGGATTAATGCCCTGGATTTAATCTAATTACAATTTTTTTTTTGTGATTGTACGTGGGTTTTAAAAAAATGAGACACAACAATATAATGAACCATTTTATCTAAGCAAATAAATGCTTACATCCAGATGAGAAATCTGGAGAGGAGGTCAGGTCCACATTTTGATCTTATGTTTCCTTGGAAACAAGCTGAGTAAAGGTAAAGGCAGTAAATTGAGAGGTCTTGACATTTTTTGCTGAGAGAAACGCAAAATTAAAAGGTATAAGGGCAAGTAGTTCAGGAAAAACTAGTTTGAAATTATTGGAAGTGAACAGGAGATAGCAGCTTTTCTGTGTCTATATTATAAAGATGAAAATTCAGGCTGTCGAACCCCTAAACATCAACAGCTAAACAGCAAAAGCTGAATGAAAACAGTGAACAACCACTAACATAAATTTTTCACAGGGGAAAAAAATTGCTTAGCCGTTAATGGGAATTTGCTCTTTTCCCCAATGTACAGCGATCACGGCGTAGGTATATTTAGTCGGGGGAGGGTGAAGCCCAGTTGATTAGGGCTGAAAGTTTGTTTTACTGTCCGCCGCCCTAGTGAATTTTTTCCCTGTGGATAAATTTGTGGAAGTGGCCATTCGTGGTTTTCAGCTTTCGCTGTTTAGGTGTAGAAGTTTAGGCGTTTGACAACCTGAATGTTTGTCTTTATAATATAGACCCGCTTTTCTGGTAAGTAATAATGCATTTACTAGAACAGTGCATAATTTAGTTTTATTTAAAGATAGCCAGTGTACTTTTTCTCAAGTTTAAAAGTTTCTGAAAACATACAAGTTATTTTTCACATCTGGGAAGTTTCTGAAAACATACAAGTTATTTTTCACATCTGGGAGAGTAATTAAGATAATACAAGTACAGACAATAATTACTATAAATATGGGCACAGGCTGTAATATGCGTTTTAGAATGGATTGCATAAGCTGAACTTACCATAATAGCACATGTTCAAATGACGACTGCTTATGCAGCCTTAGCTAAATAGGTTATATCCTAACGACGACATAATGACTGGGCAGCTTCAAAAGCTTCACTGCACCTTTCACACACCCAAACTGCCAAACAGTTCAAGCTGAGCTGACTAAAAGACATGTTTGGGTACAAAACCCTTCAGAGCTGTCCTGCCAGCAGAAACAGAGGAAGGTTGAGCTCTGAAATGCTAGGAACAAAATAAATAAATAAATAAATGTCTACACTGTGGAATAAAACAAAAAAAAGGGGGTGGGGGGATAGGGTGCGGCTACTGCAGCAGCCATAATTCAAACATATACTGTTATGGCAAGTTCACCTTACACAATTGTACTATGTTCTTCATATTGAACACTGCTGCAGTAGCCATAGCTATTAAGGGAGATTGCTGTAGCCAACTATATTTGGAAGGTGGAGGAAGAAGGGTCCAAGAGCCCCTGGAGAATGGTCCTAGCAAAGCTTGATCTAGACCTACAGAAGAAATCAAGCTTATGGTGCTTTGTAAAAAAAATATGTACACGGGACCAAACAGCAGTGTCCAGAATACTTCCAGAATTCAACTCTTTTCAAAAAGCCATAGATGAATCCATGGACCTGGTAGAGTGGGGCCTTGACCCTACTTGGAATAGATTTGTTATGGTGAGTATAACAAAAGGTAATAGCCTTAGAGAACCATTTGGAAACAGTCTGTTCTGGCAAAGGCTGTCCCCTCTTACCTTCACAAGAAATGAAAAGTTTATCCAAATAGCTGTGGACATCTATGGTATGGAGTATCATTTCTCCCTCATTTTTAGGTTCAGGAAAGAAAATTGGGAGATGGGTGGTTTGGCTAAAAGCAGGCATAAAAGAAGGATTAGTTCTCAAAAAACCCTGTCCCTAAAATGAGATAGGGTTGATTCACCAGAAGAGCTTGCAACTGAGATAACCTTCTTGCAGAGGTCAGAGCAATCAGTAAAACTTTCCATGACAAGAATCTCAAGTCAGCCTGGTTAGCTGGCTCAAACACAGCAAGTAGTAGCTTCTCTAACACAAGACAAAGATTGCAAGGAAGAGCCATTGGTTTTTCAGGCACCCGCATATGCAAAACCATTTTCAAGAGCACTTTGACTTGACACTGCATAGAAAGAGGAGGCTCTATGCGCAGACATGCTGAAATAGGCAATAAATGAACCCTGATACAAGAATAAGAAAGGCCATAGGATAGTAACTCACAAATATTATTAAATCAGAGAACTATACCTAAATGGGTGCTGGTTTTGTTGTTAGCACCAACTAGAAAACCTTTTCTGTTTGTTAGTATATGATTTTCTAGTAGTGGGCTTTCTTGCCTCCATTAGTAACTGCTGCACATCCTCAGAAAACAGGTGCTTAAAAGGAATTAAGACCTAAACATCAGCTGGTCAACTGAAGATGATTGATGTTGGGGTGTGTCAATCACTCCTGGTCTTGTGTGAATGGATCTATTTCCAAAAGAAAGGAGAACCACATTTCCCTGTGCCAGAAGGTAATTACCACAGTATTCTTGGAGGAGTACCCTGCATATTAGTGAAAGGCATACAGGAGCACTCCTGTCCAAAGAAAAGAAAAGGCATCTATCTTCCAGGCCTACTTGCATGGAGTCCTGGAACAGAATTTTGCCAGCTGATTGTTCAGAGAGGAGGCAAAGAGGTCTACTTGCAGAATTCCCCACAGATGGATCAAATCTTGGAAGACCTTCTGATCTAGTTTCCATTCATGAGGGTCTGCCCTGGTCCTGTTCGGCTTGTCTGCCATGTAATTTTGCTCTGACAGAATGTAAGATGCTTGTGGAGTGAGATTGTTCTGAAAGCTATATCCCAAGCTAGCACAGCTACTCTGCAAAAGGTGTATGACCTGGTATTTTGTTTGCTGATGTACCACATGGCTGGGGTATTTCTATAACCACTTGAAGTCCAGGAGACCAATGATGGTTCAGAGGGTTGAGGGCCTTAATCAGGACAAGCATCTCCTTAACATTTATGTGCTTGCAGTCCATTTGTGGTGTCCCATATCCCCCTGCACTTTTATCCCTCCAGAAACTGCTCCCCAAAAACAGTTCACAGCATCTGTGGTGACAGACTGCTTTGGAGCAGGGATGGAGAAGGGGATACCTGGTTTTAAGGATATTTGTTGTCTCCACCAAAAGATTTCTCTTCTGACAAACCCTAGCACTGGCATCTAAAAAGAAAAAGAGTGTTGATGTGGGGACCAAAGAAATTTCAGACACCACCGTATCATTCTAATGTAGAGTCTTGTCAGGGTATCATGAAAATCATAGATGCCATGAGACCAAAATGTTGAGGAATTCCCTTGCTGTGATCAAAGCCCTAGTGGAAAACCTTAGAAACAGATCTAGATAAAGATCTATCTTTCTTATGGAAGAAAATCTGTTTGAACTGAGGTATCTAAATGACATCCCAGGAGCACAATCCTGTGTGAGGGAGTAAAGAAAAACTTTTGAATGTTCTCTTGGAATCCCAGTTTGTGCAGATCATCTTTCACCAAGCACAGCGTTTTCCAACACCTTGAAAAATACTCTGTAAAGATAAGCAAGTCACCTAAATATGTAAAATGTGGATACCCTGTAGTCTGCAATGAGCTATAATCATAGATAGACACTGTGAACACTCTTGGTGCAGTGGATAGTCCAAAGGATAATGTAAAGAACTGGTAATGTGATCCAGACACACAAAACCTTAAGGAATGTCTGAAGTCTGGGATGAATAAGGATGTGATGATAAACATCGTTTAAGTCTAGTCTTACCAGAAATCTAGAAAGAAAGAAGAGGTAACAGGTTGTGAAGTGACAACATTTTGAAAATGGGCACTATCATAAACAGGTTTAGAAAAGAAAGATCCAGAACTGGTCTTGCAAGCATTTTCTTTCTTTGGTACTAGGAGCATCCTTGAATAAAACCCATTCCCCATCTTTGAAGGAGGAACTGGTTCCATCATTCCTTGGGACAGCATGTAATGAAAAACAGGATGAAACAAGAGAGTCCGATCTACAGGATGAGGAATAACCCCCTGGGAGAAAAGTAATTTGCTCCCACTGCCACCTATAACCTTGATGAATGACTTTCAGAACCCAATCATCTGAAACAATCCGTTGCCAAATAGAAAAATGGAGATTCGGACTTTCTGGAAAAGAAAGAGGCCAGGGTGAGAGGGAGTCACAAGTTCTCTTGAATACTCATTGAGACTTGTCAGACTGTCCTTGGTTTTGGTAGGTCTGAGACTTATTTTTGTAACCCCTTTGCCATTTCTTCTTAAATATCTGTTTACACGAGTTCTGCTGAGGCTATTTATTATGTTTTTGCCAAAAACGGACGAGGAGAAAGAAAATCCCTTGGGTAATTTGGAAAAGGAAGGATGAAAAATCTTAGAGATTCCCTGTATCATCTTGCCCCTTTCATCACTCCTTTTGATCTCCTCTGCAGCGGAGAGGCCAAACACTAAATCTCTAGCCAAGGAAGAATTTAAAATGTAATTTTTACATCATTTGGGAGGTTCTGAGAATACAGCCAAGCAAACCTCTTTAAAACAGTACCAGTGGCCATAGTCCTAGAAGAAATATCAGTCATACATACATTGCAAACAATGAGTAGTGACCTGTGCAATAGAAGAAACCAAGTTATTTAAAGCAGATTTTCTTCACAAGAAAATGTAGATGAAACATTTCTTATACTTTGACGATTTGTCATAATAAACTTTAACATATGAGCCTGACAAATCAAAATTCGGAAAATTAAAGTTGCAGAAGAATAGACATTTTCCCATCCTTATTAGAAGTAGTAGGATTGGAATTAACTAAGCGATTAACATCAGAGGAATCAACTAAGGCTATAGCTGCAGGGTCAGATTTGAGAATAGTCTACAAAAATGTACAAGTCTGAGTAACTTTATACATCCTATCTGCCTTTTAACAGACAGTTGGTTAACAATCAGAAGTAATACACACATCCCCTAAAGCAGACATGACAGGAGGAATGGAGATAGGCTCAGGAAAATCCTTCTGTAACAACTCACAGTATTTCCTGGAGGGCTGAGATACCTTAGAGTTCTCCCACTGAAAACACTGGGGCATTCTAGCAATGGTCTCAGAGAAAGAGAAACACCCACAGGGAGAATCAGAAACTGAGCTCTCCTTGGTGTCTGAACTGGGAATCTGACACAAAACCCCCAAATCCATTGTTGCAACTTCCTCTTCAAATTCAGAATCTTGAATCTCTTCAGGAAAAAACGAATCCCTCTTTTTACCAGATGCTACTTTTCAAGAAAGAGCAACAGCCTGACTTAAACCCTCATCCAGTCTTAGTAAACTACTCCCATCCACAGACATTTAAAGAAAGGTAGATGCATGCTTGGTTTTCTGTTTCTTTTTGACAGAAAAATGTGGCCAACCATGTAACTAATAGCAGTAGCTGCTTCCCCAGTGATGGGAACAGCATTCTGACACAACAGAGGAAATATTCCCTGTTCCCTCTCCCAGGACTGATAACAGCGGCTCTCCCTTGCCCACTGAAGGGACTCCAAAAGCCATAGGGGATGTGGCTAACCCCTAGTCCACATGGATTGTAGGTGCTACACCAGAGGGATCTGTGGAAAAAGATGAATGGCCTGTGGTGCAACAAATGGCCACAGCAGAATGATCCACCTGCAGCTGACGCAAATTGCTAGCTTGCTGTGGTGGCAAAGGCTGTTTGCTTAACTTTTTCTTTTTGTAGAAGAAGGACCAACTGTGGGACTGGTAGTCTGTTCCATGGCCAATCCGAAAATGGTGCCTCTTTCCTGGATAAGACAAGGAGTACATGCCAGTAAAACTACAGTCCACAAAAATTACTTTTTGAAAGAAAATAATCACAGTAAAAAGCAATTCAAAACACTATGGCAGCCTCACAATGGAAAAAAATGAACACAATTTGTCTACAGAAAATATGTTTTCAGTTAGTTTATGCTACTTTTAAATTAACAGAAGGAAACAAAGAACTTTATAGTCTTGAGACAGTCCATTAAATAACAATATTCCTAGTTTAAAAATAAATTTCCTGAGGAAGAAAGTAAAAAAACAATAACAAAATTAAAGAAAATTGAAGTTTTTCCCCCCAAACAGAACTTCTCTACCCAGCAAAGAATGGCACAGGCTAATCGTTGATCCTCAAAAGTTTCATAGAAACTTACTCTTTGGTGGCAGTAAAGCTCTGAAGAGCTTTGCACCCAAACTTGTCTATTAGTCATCTCAGCCTGAGTTGCTTGACAGTTTGGACATGTGGAAGGTGTTCTGAAGCTTTGGAAGCTGGCTGGTCATGATATCCTTGGTAGGATATAGCCCATATAGCTAAAGCTACTACAGCAGTGATTAAATATGAAGACTATCCTTAACCTTAGTTTACATTTTGCCTGTGTGTGCAGCTGTTGACCTGGGACAGCTGCTGCTATCAGGAGGGTTAAACTTTATTTTTTGATGATGTACATAGTTTTCTGTGCTTGTTTTATGGTAACATGTTACGGGGGTGTTTTTTTTATATAGAGTTTTCTTAAGTCTTGTAAAATGTGACATAAGTTGAAATAGAGATAACAAGAAACAACTGTATAAAAAAAATCAACCTGCCAAACATTGGTGGGTGCATGTTAACACAAAAGCTGTAAATATACATTTAAAAAGATGCCATATAAAATAGGTGGCAATAATAACCTCTTATAATGGCTACTGAAAACGTATTATTTTGGAATGTGAGTGCTTCACAGGTATAGACAAAAATGAAAGAGTATTGAATTATATTAAGAAATGCACTGTACAAACAGCAATGCTACAGGAGACACACTTAGAAATAAATCAGCATGCGAATTTGATAAAGAAAGGATTTTAAGAGGGATATTCAGCACAGTATCAGTGGCAAAGGAAAAGGGGAGTACTTAAACTAATTGCTAGAGGAGCTCCAAAAGTGAAAAAAAGAGGGGAAAAAACAAAATAGATGGTAGATTTGGGGTAGCAAGAGGCTACTGGCAATGGAGGAGGATTATGCTGGTGTGTCTTTATATTCCACCTAAAACTGCTATTATGGAGCTTAAAATTTTGGGAAAAATTATCAGTTTTCAACAGGGAATATTACTTAGAGGTGGGGACTGGAACTTGATTTGCAACAGTGAGGATGTATCTGGGGGACCTATAAAGAAAAATTTAACAAAACAGGGTAGATTTCTGAAGAAGTTTATATATAAAAATATTTGGTATGGAAGACGTGAATTCAGTACTAAAGTTCACAGAGAATTATACATCATTACCCAAGGTACAATAACTGGGCTAGACTAGACAGAAATTAGACTAGACAGAAATTATACTACAGGAGCGTGTACACTTTCAGCACACATCTAATAACGATTTCAGATCACGCACCAATAACAACCAAGATAAAACACAGGGCAGTAAAGTACAAATGAGACCGTGACACTTTCCCACCTACCTGTTAAAAAGAGAGGAATTTAAGGAAAGGGTAGTGGAAATTATTCAACAGTTGTTAAGAGAAAATAGACATTTCTTCAAAACTTACAGCTAGTGAGTGGGATAAAATGAAAGTGAAGTTTAAAAATGAGATAGCATTGAAAAAGAGAGATATGGTTAAGAATTATTTAGAGAGAATGACAAAGGTTAAAGTACTGCAGAATAAGGGGGGGGGATCTCACAGAACAACCAGAGGCAAACAGCAGAAAGCTAGAGAGAAAATAAGGGATTATCAGGATAATATGCATGACTTCACAAAGATTACTGTTAAGCAACTGTTTTTGGGTAATAATAATAATAATAATAATAATAATAATAACAACAACAACTCCAGAGCACACAAACTTTTAGCACAATGACTTACAATGACTTGGGCAACAGAAAGTAGAAAGGGTTGTTGCTAAACATAGGAAGTCAATAACAAGAAAATAACCAGAGACTCTGTTGAGCTATTAGAGGTATTCTGGAAATGTGAAAATCAAGAAAAAGCACAAATGGAAACATTTATGGAAGACCTAGGTATACCAAGGTTAGAGGCTCAACAATTAACCATTATGATAGGAGGCATGGGATAAAAAATGGTGATATACGATCAATCTGCAAGAAATAAGATGGATTTCCTGTGGAAGTTAGGAGGGAAGAAAGTGAAATATCTGGAAGGCTTTGTTTAACAGTAACTTAAAAGGAGGGGAAGCATCAACATCTCTGAAGAAAGCTATGGTAGCTGTAATACCTAAAAATGGTAAAAATTCATCAGACCCAACTTCATACAGACACATTTCAATTTTAAATCATAATTATGAAGTGTTTATGTTTATAACAGCTAAATGAATGGCAACAGTGTTACCAAAACTGACAGAAATGCAACAATGTGGTTTACTGGAGGGAAGGCAAATATTTGACAACATTCATATAATGATGATCCAGAAGGAAGCAGAATGTAATAAAACACCATTGTTGTTGATGGGTCTTAATGCATAGAAAGCATTTAACAGACTAAGCTGGGATTTCATGACTAAGACAATGAAAACATTTGCATTCCTTGATAATAAGGTTAATCATGAAGATATACGAGGGATTGGAGGCAAAAACTAAATTGGGAGGGTTCTTCTCTGATACGTTGTACTTGAATTGAGGAACCAGATAGGGGTGTCCTCTTTCCCCTTTGTTATTTGTGTTATATTTAGAGACAAGTGCAAAGAAAATGAGGGACTCAGAAATTCAAGAATATAACTGGTATGACAATCAAAAAGAAGTTGGCTTTATTTGGAAACTGAGAAAGTGGAAGCTCTTCTTCATGGATGTGGATAGCAAGACACAAGCAGTAAAAGTGTTTTATTCCCTTTAGTTTTATACATAAATCAGACATATTTTTTACCAACCAGAGGAGAAGTTGTGGATGGTAATTAATAAAGAGTTGAAGGATCTGGAAGGGGAAGAGGGCAAGGGTCAAGTGTGATAAGATGATCCTTCTAAGAGAACAAGATGTTTTAGGATATCATGATTTGAAGGGATATTTTCAAGCTACAGTTAAGGCTGATATACACAATATAAGCAGAAAACTACAATTCAAAGTGGAAAGGGATGATGATGAAGCAGGGGGAAATTCAAGAAATGAGACAGTGGAATTTTGAATGCAGATCCTTACGGAGAATTACAACAACCATATGAAATATAAAATTTTTAAAGTAGCAAAAAGTATCCTAAGAACTAAGCCAATAAGAGAATGAAGAAAGGAGATTCTGCTGAAAGGGATCACGGCAATTAGGGGTACAGAGAACAGACCAGAGGGGGCTGGAATTTACGGAGAGAACTGGCAAAATAACCAAAGTATTGGGAACATGTAACCAGGGGGTAAAAGATAACAGGGTGGGATTATGCCAAGAAGGTATTTGGACTGTAGGCTAGAAATTGCATTGCCTATTAAGGATTGAGATCAGAGTATAGGCAAAGAGAAAAGGACAGCGGAATCCTAAGTAAAAAAAAAAAACTGGTTTGGTAGAGTTTTTAGATGAATCTAGAATGGAGGCTGCCATTAAAAAAAGAATAATTAATAAGGCATATAAAATACTGCACTATAGGAACCAATCAGAGGAGGTTAAAAAGATTGGGAAAATAGACTGGATAAGCAATTCACAGGGAAACAATAGGAGGTCATATCTATGGCTCATAAATATGCAACAAAGTCTAGAAGATCATGATTTTTGCTTGGTAGTATTTGCATAGGTACCTTCTTTGAAGGTTGGGCACTGGGCTGGCAACTCGACACCGTAAAAATTCACTGCCAATCATTATCAGACCAGAGTTCCACTGTGGGGACCCCTAACCGGGAAAAGTCGAAAGACAGTTTTAGAATTTGCATAGGTAGTTTTATGCCCAAGCAGGCCCCAAATAATTTTTCCTCGCGTAGATGGCAAATGTTGGAGGTGTGATGGGGAAGAAAAAGGTATATGGGAATGCATGTTTTGGAATGCAATGAGTTGGCAGACTTCAAACATTCTCCACAGTGTATTCTGTCAGAAATACTGAGTGAGCCAATGGGCTTAACTAAGAAAATAATTTTGTGGGCTAGGATACAGGATGTGAATTGCCTAGACATAGTAAAGCCTTTTTCAGTTACCAGAAAATGGAAATCAAAGTCTAACCCAACTGTATTTGAAGCAGTGATTAATGTAACAGAGATAAAATAACTGGAAGCGTGATCTTTAGAAAAGGCTAGGAACAAATTACATAGAAAAAAATGCAAATTATGGGAACAAAGCATGTAGGATAATTCTTTGGAGGAGAAGTGTGGTTTAAGGGAAAGGAGGAATTGATCAGTTTATGCAAATGTTGGACTGCGGACAATCATACTTTTATGACATAGAATGTTTGTAACATGATAACATGCTTTGTTTTCTTTTATATAAATGTATGCTTGCTAATTCAATAAGTGTTAAAAAAGATTGTCACTCTGCTAAAGATATTAATTATACTTTGTTTTTTGTTATTCATATTTTAAATTTACATTCAAATGTTCATAACTGAGACAGCTGCATGCTACTCAGTGCATGGTGTTGCATATCTGGGCATATGGATGGGTAAATACAAAATCACCCCTGGTGTAGCAGCCTCCACCCTCATGGATAGGGTAACATGTAAATGTTCTACTCACCTCTGGGATATTAGTACTTAAAATACAAGTGCTTAACTCTTCACGATGATGTATGGCTAGAATTCTAAAGATCCCACAGATCTGTAGCCTAGTTAAGTACCTATGAACCTATATCATGGGGAGAGATGCACAAATATCACTATTCATAAATAATACACTGCTAGAGACAATGTTGCATATTTTTCTAAATGCTGCCAAAAAAAGTAATATTTACATATGTATGATGTTTGAAAACCAATTGACTCATAAATTATTTGGAGGCATCTGGTGAAACCTTAGATGTTGCTGAAGAAAACTGTCACTGATATCCTTAGATGGTATTGAAGAAATCTATCATTGACATTTGAACTGTAAGTTGTACATCTTGAGAGACAGTGTCATTTATATTAATTATACAAACAGACAGAATTCTCTATCCTTATCTATCTTAATAAACAAGTACTCAAAGAATTTCATGTTGTCACATGAAAAATCAAGTCTGCCTGAACAAATGTCATCTGACAATACAAATCTATAAAATTCAATTTACAAAATATGAAAAGTTGTTTGTGAAACTTTAAGAGGAAAATAAACTTCTAGCTGTATGTGCATTACAATACATTACAGTAACGGCTTAAAAATATTAATGCAATGACTATCACTGCAGGAAGTCTTTTTATTGAAAACATTTCTGTTTGTACTTTTTTAATAGCAATTAGTGTTCACTAGATATTTATATTTGTTTGGCTTATGCTTATTAACTTAACTGCCACAGTGGAGTAGTGGGTAGTGGTGTTTCCTCACAGCAAGTGTTTCTTTAATTTGAATCTTGGCTAGGGTGCCTTCTGTAAGGAGTCTTCATGTCCTCCCTGTGCTCACGTGGGCCTTCGCCAGGTCCTCCAGTTTCCTACCACATTCCAAAGACATGCAGTAAGTGGAATGGATTGGATACACTAAATTGGCCATGTGTGTGTGGTATGGAAGAACAACCACAGCAGGGCTAGCCAACCGGCAGTGTGAACAATGGTTCTAGATGATGTCACTATTGATGTGACACCCTGAACCCATGAGTAAAATGGGAAATAAGGGGTTATGGATGGATGGGTGCTTATTACCTTGATTTCTCAGAAAATGCTCTGGACTGTGCGTAGGACGCTAGATGTGTGATATTCCACAGCTCAGGGATGTTAATGAGTCAAACAGGCAGTGACGGTTGCCACTCCTGAAGGAGGATTTGCAAAAACAAGAGTGAAGAGACGTTTGGATACCATAACAAGACACTTTGGATTTACTTGTGAGAAAACAGCTCACTGGGGATAGCTCACTGGGGGGGCTAGGTCAAAGACTCAGTACTGAAGGTAGTCTGTGTGCAGTCTAATCTGTTGAAAATTCATACACAGAATAACATGGCACATTCCCTTTACATTCTAGGGGGCCAGGCTGCATTTTGTGGATTGATTATTGAGTTAGACTTGTGTGCCATTTCATTCTTGTACTTAACATGCTGGCTATCAGTGGTGTGACTCAAACAGCATCATTCTGCAGGCAAAAAGCATGAGGTTAAACTCAGTCTGTAAACTGGACTATATCATAAGATATGTTAGTTTTCATTTTATTTAAAGCAAGAGAAAAGCCTCCGTGAAGTAAATCATTTAATTAAGTCTTTGGTTATTTACAAGGATGTTTATGGAAAACTGGTTCTATAAAGGTTACTGTTTAACTTCTAATCTATAAAACCTTTTTCTACTTTTTTTGTCTTCTTATACTACTGAATCATTTCACAATTCTGATTAATACAGAGTCCGAAATTAAATGGTCGGGGAGGATTACATGTTATACACTACTATTACTAAATCACTACTGATTTATTAGTAGTGCTTCCGTCACAAAAGAGGACTGCAGTGTCCATAGTTATTGGTGTAATCTGTGTTGTAACTTCTGTGACATATTGTCATCACTTGGTCATTTCATACATCCATTCTCTAATTACCAGGTGACATTTTCTCGTAATATCCACATTTTTGCCTCATATTTTTTATCTGTTCCTCATAAAATATGTAGCTTTCTGGCAAATCATTGAGAACTGAAATTGCTAAACAATGATAGACATTTGAGTTTCAGATTTTCTATCTTTCAGTAAATGTATGCCAATTAAGAAACTTTTATTTTATTAACTTTCTACATTTATAAAATCAATATTTAAATTCTGTCCCTAGTTTTGGGCATTAATTCCCTTATTAATTTTGGCTCTGTCTAGAATTCTTTCACTAAGAGGTTGACGGGTATGGTATTCAATGGGCAAAGACCAATAAAATCCTCTCCTGAATGGGGCACTGATTTACTACAGGATTTGTGTATGCGTGTGCACACAAATAGCATACACAGTTCTAGCTAGTTCTGAAGAACACCAAATCATGGATATTGTGACAGTTTCAGATATAGGAGAAAACCAGAACTCCCAGAGAAAATTCATGCAGACACATGGAGGACAGTTAGATTCTGTGTAGACCGCATCCCATCCAAGAGCCAAACTAATGACCAAACAGTTATCAGGCAGCAATGATAACCACTCTGTTCCCACTTGCTCACTATAAAGTAAATACTCTGGTCTCTAGGTCTTCATATTCATTTGGTAGCTCTGCTTTTACTGAATGGGTTACTTATCCTTTGTTTGACACCACCAGCCCCTTCATTACTCATACTTCATATCTTGATATTCAATTATCCTGTCAGCAAAGTACTTCACTCCTAGCAAGCTCCAAAGTATTTACAACTTTCCATACCTTAATATCTTCCTTATTTTTCAAAAGAAAATTTATAATCAAGTCAAAAATCCTTCAAAACTAGGTGCATTAGTTCATAAATTGACAAAACTGTTCTTTTATACTAAGAGGACTACCTGCAAACTGAAGAGTTGCAGTTTATTATCATCAAAGTAATGTTACTTAATATAAAGGTCTAGCATTACTAAATCACTACTGATTTATTAGCATCAAAGTAATGTTACTTAATATAAAGGTCTAGCATTACTAAATCACTACTGATTTATTAGCATCAAAGTAATGTTACTTAATATAAAGATCTAGCATTACTAAATCACTACTGATTTATTAGCATCAAAGTAATGTTACTTAATATAAAGGTCTAGCATTACTAAATCACTACTGATTTATTAGCATCAAAGTAATGTTACTTATCAATATAAAGGTCTAGCATTACTGAATCACTACTGATCAGTTGCATGTTTGATCCAAAAGAGGATATCAGTAACTGCTAAGGCTTCATACAAGATATAACCTGAAGACGTACAAATAATAAAATACACCGTATATTGCCATCAGGTGATATCTGTTTAAACATACACAGGATCCTATGGCAGTATGATCAAATTACCCCAGGAACTTAAAGGTTAAATAAAAGAACACAACAAAAGTATATTTCTATAGTCTTGCTTCTGTCTAAATTCCCACCTAAAAGTTACATTCATTAATGCAACACAGTGGCTTTATTGTGAATGACAAAGTATATGTGGTAATTTCAACCTGCTATATTAAAATACAAATGACATGGCAAAAAGTGATTAATAATTAAATATTTCAAAAGACACCAAAAATGAAGTTACAGGCTAGTACACAATCTGTACTATATCACTTTGGTCCCTAGTATTTTCACCTTCTTGTCATGCTCTTTCCTGTCTTTGTTCTATCTTTAAGCTTGTCCACATGGTTGTATTACAAAGGACTAGTAATGTCTGTGTTTTAATTTGCCCAGCATGGAAAACATGACTCGTACTTGGTCAACAGATTAAAGCTGCCTGAGGTTGAGTGGGATCTACTAAACAAATAAGGAAACGATACAAACTACAACACTTTCCTACATCTCCGTTTTTTGGTGAAACAATGACACAATGAAGGCAAGAGATATCACATTTCAGAACTTCTTTATGGATTTGGTCACAACATCCAGACACAGAGTTCGTCTGCATAGGGCAGAGAGGTAGATACCTGTGGCTTAATACTGTGTTCCTTCTGCCCTCTGTGTGTGTGTCATAATTATATGGAGCCTGCCCTGGTACCAAATTGTCCATGAAAGGAATGAGTGGTTAAACCACAGCACCCTCATCTTAATGATACGGAGCCCTGCAACACACATGCTTAATGTACTGTTTGGTCTGCATGGCAATAGCCAAAATTACTGTCCACACCCTACTTACTAGGCAAAATGTTAGGCACCTACTATGCACAGTAAGGGAGCTCCAGGGTGGTGCACTTTATTTCAATTCTCTACAAGTCTTTTTTTTTTTTTTGAAAATTAGCCTGGCTTAGCTAACTGGCCCAGGGTGCGACTGAAAACAGTCTGACGACCAGTCCACCAACCTGGTCAACAAATTTAATCAACAAGTACATATATAAAATAAAATAAAATAAATATAAATATTTTATAAGCCAGGCAGCAGGAAATTTTGGCGACTTTTGCATGTCCTCCCCGCTATCGAGTGACGTTTAAAGACATGCAGGCAATGTGTGTGCATGAATGGGTGTGCCATCTTTGAAGGTTGGCTGTCAGGCTGGCAACTCGGCACCATAAAAATCCACTGCCAATCATTAGCGGACTGGAGTTCAGCTGTGGCGTCCCCTAACCGGGAAAAGCTGAAAGACATTAGTTTTTAGTGATCTTTACATAACAATGTATTTGAACAGCTAATTCTCTATGCCAAGCATTATATCAATGCAGTCTAATCATGAATTGCATTGGTCTGATGCTGACATCATCTTAACAGGGGGATACAACAGCTGTTTTCATGGCCCTAGTATAATCTTGGACTATGACAAAATCTGGACATTAAAAACAAGAGGCTTAGTCTGGGCCTTACTGACAGCAGTGACATCTTTAGATAAATACGATTTTCAATAGATAATTATGCTTTCTAGAGGATATTCAACTAATTTTTGTAAGATTAACAATGCTGATTACAATGTCCCTCACCTCTGTGTTTGCCAACAAATAAATATGAACAATGCTTTACTAAATAAATACTGATACTGGGCATTTGTTGAAGGCCTTTGCTATTCTTCATGTTTTTTAAGTGACTCCACTCCCATTCAAGGGTGTAGTCAGGCACACTCCGGACCAGATTCTAAAAGATTTGTTCTGTGTAAGACTGCTTTACACATAGACCTTAGTAAGTCAATTACACCTACAGCAAGTCTTGGAATCTAACCCTCAGTGTTTTTAATTGTGCACGTTTTTTTTTCTTCTTCTGAAAATCTCTCAGAGATATAATGGCTATAACATTTCGAACATCTAGACCTGTCTAAACAGAATTATGCAAACACAGATCTGTACACAGCATGCTTAGATACAAGAATCCTCTTGAAAAATAGGTTTAAGATCATGCAGGAGCAAAAGCTGAAAATGAAGTACACATTTTCAAATGTGCAGTGGCCATCATTTAGACAGTTGTTGGCATTTTTGTGTGTGTGTGTGTGTGTGTGTGTGTGTGTGTGTGTGTGTGTGTGTGTGTGTGTGTGTGTGTGTTGGGGATGATACAATGTTTCAGTAAAGAACAGCAAATCCTAGCACCACCCCAGACCCCCTCCAGCAATAATGGGCCACATTTTGTTTTGTTTGTTATGTTTCCAGACTACTGAAAGGAGTAAAAACACCATAAAGCAAGATGGTGCTGGTTTCTCAAGTGGCTTGCAATTGGCCAGATCTAGCAGTCTGCATTCTTCACTAGGGGCATTTTTTCTCACTTGTCAGGGTCCAAATCCACTATCCAAGCTAAACACCATACTACCTATTCCATATCACAGGACTACTTATGAGATTATCTTTTATAACAGATGTTTCCTAGCCAGCTTGTGTTCTCACTTATCAGATTTTGTGTGCTCAGGGAATCTGAAGGAAATGAACTTTAACAAGCGTGGAGACTGTCAATCATCACAGCAGCTGTTGCCTGGGGGGGGACCATACATAAAAAAAAAGAGAGAAGTTTATTATAGGCTCAGCTGTTGCAAACAACAGGAGCCATCGTCTACAGTAGCAGGACTCTTGGTAGTACTTGTCAAGGTTATAGGTTACACCATGACATTTTATATCAGGCCAAGAGTCAAGACATTCAGTGGAAGAAATACAGGGGTCACAGAAGGTAAACAGAGATGGAAAAATCTTTCTGAGGTCTGTTGACCTTAATCAGAAAAAATGCTGCAACACTACACAAGACAGACAAATACAAAATAAATACAATTAAAGCCTGAAGTACCTTAAAAAGTAAAATGAATACTGTTTACCAGTTATTTCACTGAATTAACTGACTTTAAACTGTCCATCAAAAGAAACAATTAAAACCAAAAAGAAACTGAACAATTTTTGTTGGTGGGAATTCTTGCCAGCCTCCCCTACAAAAGTACACAAACAAATGAGTACTCCTGTTACTCCCCGATAAGATGTAGCTGCTAATTTTAAATGTTCTCTTTGATAGAATTCTACACTCAAGTAACACAATGTCTGAAATGATGTTGTTGTTGTGTCTTTCAGCTTTTCCCGGTTAGGGATCGCCACAGCGGAACTCCACTCCGCTAATGATTGGCAGTAGATTTTTACATGCCGAGTTTCCGGCCCTGACGCACAACCTTCAACGAAGGTACGCCCATTCATGCATGTCTCCACACAGGAGAAGCTCTAGCTGAGAATCGAACAGAACAACGTCTTACTGTGAGGCGACAACGCTACCACAGCACCACCACCGCAGTTCCACAATATCAGTGGTACAAACCGCTGCTCTGCTGAAAAAACAGTCTCTGCCATTAAAGCTTCTGCAGACATGTTCACTGGAAGGAGCACGCATGCTCTGAAAGTTCAAGGGAAGGCATAAGTGTCTGGCCTGCCTCTGCTCATGCTGTGGTATAGTTATGGCGGGGGCAAGTGTATCACAATTCAGTATACTCCATCCTACTAAGTTTTGTGCTTAAAATACACTTCCACTTACAGTGTATTAACTCACGATATCTTACTTTGACATAAGGTAAACATAAAAAATGCTGTAATAAATACTTCTGTACAACTCTGAAACTTTCTTCTACATAAATTTTAAATTATAGATAAATGAGCAAAATAATACTTACTGGAAGACTGCACATTACGTGAACTGACAACAGTTTTAACAGACCAAGGAGAACTGGGACACAGACTGCTTTTAGCAGACCATTAGAACATCTAAGCAGTTTCAGTATGCTGGTTCACAAATGCATTCAGAGCAACATGTCAGACTCTTCTCGATACATTTATTTATTTATTTTTATTTTATTTTACATGGATACATGTCCATTTTCAGTGGAGGCCCGGGGAGAAAAGCTCCACATTTAACAGTTGATACATTGTTACATAGAAAAAAACTGATGTTAAATTAAATTAAACAACAATTATAGAATTTATAAGCTGACATGGTAGATGTCACGAACTCAACAGTACATCATGAGCAGAAAGCCAAACTGTGTTCTGAAATATTTGCCTCAACAAAAAAAATACTCCGATTCCTTTATCTTAGCTTTAAATATCACAAACTGGGGAAAACCAGCAAAAAAAAAAAAAGCAAATCTAAACAGAATCAAGTAGAAAAAACTTGCTACAGATGCGTTTCACCCTTATCAGCTAAAAAATTTCCTTGACAATTCTATTATTTAAGTGAGGTCAACATCTTTGGGGTATGTTACTGACATAATTATCAATAAAATAAGTCAACTGAGGTATAAAGCCTGGAATAATGTATAGGTGCCTCATGTTTGGACAAGCAGCATGAACAACTGCAGATGCAGGCAGGGAGGAAGGTGGGGGGGGATTCTTGCCTGGCTTAGGCCACAACTCTAATAAAAGGGCCCTAATGGAAAGTGAAAGTACTTAGTGCTGTATGGTGGAGCATTAGGAAGACATGGGTGTGGCCATTCAAGACAGTGATGGCAGCCCTGTTGGTGCATATCCAAGAGCATGCGTGCATTGGCTGAGATAGAGTAGGTGGCTCTTATGTGAAGTTAGTGCTCACGTCACCAGTCGGGGGGCACGGATTAGGTTCCTATATATAAAAAAATGCTCCAGTTGCAGGGATGCTGGGGAGGGCAAAAAGCATTAAAAAAAATTCTTAAATTAGCTCCTACCCTAATGGCAAAGGAGCAGTTGCAGCTTGAAGTTTAAGGGGACACATTAATGTTTATGTCACTTTAATGTCTCAGAATATAAAAAAAATAATAAAATTACCACTTTTATACAGAAATGTTGTTTGTCTTTTCGGCTTTTCCCAGTTAGGGGTCGCCACAGCGGAACTCCGGTCCGCTAATGATTGGCAGTAGATTTTTATGGTGCCGAGTTGCCAGCCTGACGCCCAACCTTCAGTGAAGGCACGTCCATTCATGCATGTCTTTCGGAGGCCACTCGACCGCGGGGAGGACATGCAGACTCCACAGAGAAGGCACTCCAGCCGAGAATTGAACAGGAGAACATCTTGTTGTGAGGCAACAACGCTACCACCGTGGCTTTACTCTAAACAGATGTGACATCACGATAATGTTATACATTTATATGTGCAATACATTCTAAATGTTTTAAATGGAAAATACCTGAAATATACACTTTTGTTGTCAAGTCACTTATTTGCAAAGGCAAAGTTACATTCTATAAATTTTAAAAGGCCATTGTGGCCTGAATTTCACCCTAAATTATAAACAATATCTCACTTTTGCTTCCAAAGATTCTTACAAAGTTTTTACAAGACCCCTGGATAATCTGCCTTATACTGTATGTCCTAAATGCAGTCACTGAAAGCAGGCTTCAGAATCTCAAACACGTGCAAGCTTGTCAGAACAAGTAATATATGTATTTTTCTGTAACAAGCAAAATTGTAGCAATCACCTTTTTAAAAAAGAGGATAGTGTTTAAAAAAAACACATTTAGTGATATAATTCAGATAAACACTGGCTTTGCCAGCCTAGTGATATAATTTAGATAAACACTGACTTTACCAACCTAAAAATGAAAAAATGTGAATGCTTGGAGCTAAATGGTAAAAAAAAGAGAAACCAAATGGCTATAGAAGACTAAGGCACCAAACCATATCACACTTCTCAGAATAGGTCATCAGCTTTAGCTACAGAATGCACTTAACTGGTTCCAGGTATAAAGACAGATATACAGCTTTATTATGTGATAGTATTACTGCCTTAAGGAAAATTTTGATGGGGGCAGTAATAATTACTATAGCATTATTTGATATTCAGGAATATATATATGTGAATTTTACTTCTAATGCAATGATGAATTAGTAAAGGTACACTGTAGATATTACTATATTCTGAATATTCAGTTAAAGTCAAGTACAACTCCAATGGAAAAAGTATAATGCAACATTTTAGAGTATGAGGGTGGAAGCCTATGAACTCATGTATTTGTTAGCTACAACACATTACAAATAAATATATAAATACATGTATACATATTCTGTTCCTGAAAAAATATTTAGGATTTTCTTTCTTTGTATCTAATGGCAACTCATTAAAAATATATTCCAGATGAGCAGAAGTTCCATATGACTCATGCAAAAGAAACCGGGTACAATCCAAAATACCAGACTGTGACAGTAATGGCATATGAGCCACTGCATCATGATCTAGTACCTATATATAAAATGTCATACCTTAGTCTCCCTTCAAGATTTAATTTTGAAATTTTCATAGTCAACAAGGTATTTAGCAAAAGAATACATCAAAGACTGCTCTTCTAAATCCTTAGTGATTTCAAAGGTTCAAGCCTGAATTGGATACCTACACTTTAGCTGCTTCTGTCTATAACATTTAGCAACATGTTACAAACTAAAGCAATAGCTTTTCTGGTCAAGTACTTTATTCTGCATATTAATGAGAAATCCAGAATGTAAACCAATTATAAAAAAAAAAAACCTCAGAATATAAATGCATATGAAAGCGTGCTACATACTTATAAAAGACACGTCTCAGTCTCCCATTGAGGTTTCATTATGAAACTTTCAGGCAGTAATCTATAAAATGGACTAAGAGTGTTATTCTCTTTCTTAGAGACTTCAATTCAGCTCAACAAGGACTCTAACATCTTCACTTTAGCTGCTTCACAGCATGACATGTCAGCCAAAGCAAGTTGCAAACAAACAAAAAAAATATATTTTTGGAGAATGATGTAGGAATTACTACTACAGCTGTAAGGAAACTCAGTAAAATAAAGTATTCTACACCATTATTACATTCTGTATACTGAGAAGTCACCTTGCAGACATCCCCAACAGATATGCAAGATGTCAGAGTGTGACAGTGAAGGCATATAAATCCACATGCATAAAATACCACGTCAGTCCCCTTTGAGGCCTATTTATGTACCTTCCATGCAGTAAGAACAGGGTATATAGTCACTAAATGCAAAGTCTGCTATTCTTCTTTTGGAAATTATTAGGACTTTTACTACAGCCCAAAACTGAACCTGACCTCCCACCTTTAGATGCTTCAGACCATGGCATTCTAACTGCGAAGTATTAAGCACACACACACCCACACACACCCACATATATATGTGTTCTATTGTAAAGAGAATTCAGTGCTCAAACATTTTGAACATTTGTTTTACCATGCATTTTGAGCATACAAGAAATATCCTGCAATGGAAACAATGTTCAGTGCCACACCCTGACAACCAATATTATACGAAACAGTACCTCTGAGAAGTTTAAACCTCACTCTAAATGCACTTAGAGAAATTTTTCTTTATCCAGTTAAATATGTATGTTTATTTTTTTTCACTTCTGATGTCAGCAGAATACAAGAAATATGTATTCTGGATATATGGGCAGCCTTCAACCAATATGAGGAGAAGCTGTGTACTTAGCCCTAATAAAAACAGTAACTAATGCAACACAGCTGCCTGGCACTTTCTAATGGCCACACAGGCCTATGGGGAGGCTATTTAAACAGTGTTATGGTTAAGAATTTATAGATTTTGTAGTAAAACTTTTTAGAAAAGAAATGCAGATAGTTACCAACTGTAGTAAAACTATGCTTTTAGATGCAGAGGTAACAGCTCCATGCTGAATTTCTGAATGTCAAATTACAAATGCTGGTAATGAATATTTTTCTGTAATCACATTTCAAATACTGGAAAATATCACTTCTGAAGACGAAGAAATAGTGGGATGAGCTCTTATTTTATAAAAGCAAAATACTGAAATGACTTTATGAATTACATATTCACCCCACGTGAGGAAAAGTAAAATGTGCATGTTTGTTTTGAAGTGAATTTATAGAGAACTGCATTAGGGAAGTTGTGAAATAATAATAATTGTAATAATAGTAACACTTGTAATAATATGCTAATGGCTTGAAAGACAAAATATTGGTTGTCTTCATTGTGTTCTGAAAATATTACTGGCATTTGCTTCTGCTCCTTTTACACACACTGCCTCAATGGAAATGTACCTTTCTAACAGGGTATATAAAAGCCGGTAGTCTTTATTGCTTTCCTGATTTCTGTCCGATTCTGTCCTGTCCTGGACTGTTCTGCAGGGCACACTGTTCAATGGGCCACTGAATCCATGTAGCACAACTGCTTTTCCCTCCTCCTCTACCTTTTAGACTGTTTTGCCACCCTGATGCCTCACCACTCTGTCTCCATATTGTTAATGCTGGTTTTGAACTGGTACAGTCACTTAAAGTGTACTGGCTACTTTCTGAAGCAATGGTAAGTAGCACAAATTAGGAGTTATATGCACATACCTTACCTTATACAACACAAGTTATTAATGCAAACATTGAGTTTTTGCATTTTATTTTGTTAAGAAGTACAGCTGTTTGAAAATTTTCTCAAAGCTGAAAACCCCTGCTATGACATCAAGAAAAACTGACCCCACAAAACCTCCAATACCTCACTAGCTGAATTAATGTGTAGGATACTGTACTTCCATGTTAAATGCATCAATAGTGGTATCTTACTTCCTAGAATGAAGTTATCAATGGCATCTTGCAGGAGGAACACCCAAATGGAAGTTGTGGCAACAACGCATGCAAAATAATGTTTAGGAGGAGAAGTGAGGTTTAAACAAGGCAAGGATTGAGCAATATATGTAATTTTGTACTACATGAGAGTTGTTATAAAGAAAGTGGTCCAAATGGAGAGAAAGAATAAAATCAGCAAGAAAAGGAGATAAGTATTGCTGCAACTGAATTCATTCTCAAGTCTTGGCGAGTACCTTCATGAGGTGGACCCTGGTTTTACAAAATCTCACCAAGACAACAGTGATATATAGACTGTATTTTATATAGCATATAGAAGTAGGTTAAAAAACTAAAAAAGACAGCAAGGTGCACAAGTCCCATGACAAAAAAGTGCCCAATCCTGTTAGGTGCACTGGTGCCAGGACTGGAAAAATGACAGTGTAGAATCCTCAAGACACAGAAACATTCCTACAATGGGGTAAGGGCAGGCTCAGTAGGGGATGCCCCCCTGTTGTAGAAGGATTTAGTAGTCCACAAAAATCGACAGGCCAAAAAAAAAACTACAAAGATGAAACAGTGGACTACTGAAGACAAGAAAGAAATTATGTATTGTTACCATCATGCAAAAAGCCCAGACTTTCCAGATAGGATATAGTCAAAAAGATTAATGGAGAAAGTAGAGGAAAGAAAAATACTTGCATGACAAAAACTGTTTAAAGCAAATTTGCATTCATTAATACAACAGAATCATGAAAAACATTACATAGACCAAGAAACCTTGGGTCATTTGGAAAAAGAAGCAACCGTGGAAGTGCGCAAATATAATGAACAAAATCTAGAGATTTTTGAAATGTACAAATAAACATGGACATGGGAAAGAAAAAGAGAGCTGTTATGGTGCAATATTTATGCAAAGGAAAAAGGCAAATCAATAAAAAAGCAGCTCTAAAGATATATGAAGAGAAATACAGGCAAAGGCATCTGGATGTGAATAATGTTGTAATACAAAAATAAGAAAAAGGGAGAGAGTAGAAAAGAAGATTATATTGGAGAAGTTGGAGAAACAGAAAATGAAGTTATTGTTTACCTGTGAAGTGAACGATGTAGTATAGAAAACCCACCTTCGACAACATCACAGCATGATAGAGCAACGAATCAGCAAATTAAGGAGAAACATGTGGAACGGCAAGCATCTGATCAGCTGCCAAATGAAGATACTTATACTCTGGAGTCTTCAGTTGTAAACCAGTACAAAAGTGCAGCTGTAAACCAGTACAAAAGTTCAGCTGAAGCTGCACAGTAAGGGAAGGAGCAGGAAACAGTGGCAACTCTCCATAGGTAAAGGAGAATAAAGAATAAGCCCTCAGTTTAGAAGAGAAAGATCCAAGGGAAGAGTTGCTTGATTTAATACAGATAGGTGGACATATGAAAACTGATGAAAGAAATACATTACATAAAGTCAATCAGACCCAAAATGTTAGAAATCGGATAAAACAAATAAACACAGTAATCAAGACTATTGACAGAAATTCTTGTGATATAACAGAAGTAAATAGAATATATTACTGTGCAGGCAAAATTATAACAGATAAAGTCTTACCACAAAAATATATGGCAATAAGGGAAAGGGAGGGAAGATATCAAATGTCATCATGGAAGTATCGGATAGAGAAAACTACACAGCAATTAAGACAAGTGTGAGAAGAAGGAACAGATAAACAAAAATACTTAGAAGGATAGATGTGATAAAAGCAATGTGCAGTATTAGAACAGACCAGGATCAATACACTATTGAAAATAATAAACTAAAAATATCAGCAAAGGTAGAAAAACTTAGAAGATATGCAGATAAATATAAAGGAAAAGTACAAAATACATAATTAATGGATGACCCAAAAGTGTTTTATAGAGAAATGGGAAACAAAGCAAAAGGAATACAAACACCACCAAAAAAAGAAGAAATACACACATTTTGGAGAAATATTTCTGAAGACCCGGTGGAATATAACTAAGATGTTGAATGGACAGAAGAAGTAAAAGAAACAGAAGTTCAAATGTACAGGATATGAGATGGGATGAAGTAATGTCCCGAGAAACAAACAAACTTAAGAAAATCTCCTAAGTGGAAAACCCTAGACCCAGGTGCAGTACCTAACTTCTAGATAAAAGTATTAACACCTGTACATGAAGACTTAGACCTGGGTACGAACTACTAATATGTGCACCCTGAAGAAACACCAACCTGGTTAACAACAGGAGAAATAATACTCCTCTTTAAGAGAGAACCTAAGAAGCCGCCCTAAAACCTATACACCAATAACTTGCCTTCTGACAATGTGTAAACTATATACTGCAACTGATGTTGACAGACTTTATAGTCGTTTACAATAAAACTCAACCATGGCAATAGAACAAAAGGGTAATGAGAAAAGCTATATGGAACAAAGGATCGTTTGTTATTAAATAGTCATAATGGAGAATTGTGAAAAAGGGAAGAATCTAAGTACAGCATGGCTTGATTACAAAAAGCATTTGCCAGCATCCCACATTCATAGTTAATAGAATGCTTGCAGATGTATAAGATACACCCTACATTGATCAATTACTTTACAGTGACCATGAAACAGTGGCAAACCACTTTGCAGTTACAACATAATAAAAGGACAAATTATCATCTCAGGGATAAAAATACAAAAGAAGATATTCCAGGGTGACTCTGTCCCTGCTGCTCGTTTGTCTTGCTCTTAGCCCATAAAACTGTCAAATTAACAGATTAGGTCATAGTTAAAAATTGACTTCCAGACAACCATAAAATGTAAAGAGTAATCTCCTTTCTGTGGATGATTTAAAACTGTAAAGTTCATCAGATGAAGAGCTGAAAGCACAAATGGATGTAGTCAAAACTTTCTCAGATGATATACAAATGTCATTTACTCTTGATAAATGTACAAAGGCAACATTTAAAGTAGAAAAGCTGCAACACCAAGAAAATATCAGTCTGAGATAGGGGTGTGATATAAAGGAACTTGAGCAAGAGGGAGTGTATAAATATTTGGGAATTGATGAAGGATCAACAATAAAACATTGTGAACAAAACTCAGTAAGGAATATTTTATGAGACTAAAATCAATACTGAAATCAGCCCTGACATCTAGGAACCAATTTGCTCTTCCTGTTCTAACTTACAGTTTTGGGGTGATTGACTGGCCCCAAAAGGTATATGATCAGTTGGACAAGAAAAATACTGGACACTTATCAAATGATATATAAAAATCAGTGCATAACTAGATTTATATATATATATATATATATATATATATATATACACACACACACACACACACAAACACATCTTTTTGAAGGAGGTATGGGTCTTCTTGAAATTGATTACATGTATGGATCTGCAATCATAGGTGCGCATACATATTTGCCGACCTCACCACATCCAAACACAGTGAAATTTTTGAAACGTGAAGAGAAGAAATCTAAGATGACTTCCCTGCTTAGTTTAGTAGAAGCATATCACTATCAAGCGGGAATGGAAACCAAACCAGAAGTAGACAAAAATTAGGCAGCAGCTAAATGTGCCAAAAAAGAAAGAAAGAATATAAGGAGAAGAATCAGATGAGGAAGTAAGAAATGTGGAAAATGCATAAATATAGTTGCAAGTACAGAAAACTCCTGGAACAACCTCGTGTCAATCAGGATCTGACACATGAATTGTTAGGGAGAGGTGAATTTAAACGAAAAGAAGAAAGGTTAATATTAGCGGCCTAAGATAATGGACTACGTAACATGCTGGTTTAAACCAAAA